>NC_083505.1:13300000-13600000 GCF_032362555.1 Amyelois transitella
AAACCTGACACATCCAATCCAGGATCCATGGTCAAAGGCATACCCCGGGCTCCTCACCAGAGTGGCGAGGATGGAACCGGGACTATAGACAGGAGGAAGAAGCGAGGCATAGAGACGAATTCGTCTCAGTATGTCCATGGGGCAAGCATTTAAGTTCTAAATGTCCTGTATCATTCTTAGGAATTAGTGCAATAAGTAAAATATCGATCCAATGCTGAAAAAGCATCCCCAGGGCTTTTTTCAAAACTAATTATGTATTACAACTAAAGTAACATTTTCACATGAATGTTATAGGTATATCAAAAGAACTTCTTCAGTTTTAAAAATAAGCGCGTTTTAACAAAGTATTATGAAAATGTGTACGAAATTTTATTACGTCACTAGTTCGTAATGGGTAGACAACACACTCTCCCCACTTGTCATGATCCCTAATATTTTTTTTGCAAATTTAATTTATTAAAAAAATAATAAAATATAACCAAAGTTTCATGGCCCTACAATCGGTATCTCTTGAAATCCTTCAATAGAGGAGTCATCGGCGCGAATTCTAAGGTGCCCGGAATGCACAATCTTAAGGCCCCTCCAAATTTCCTCTGCAGCTCAGCTCATTTTTATGTTCCCATGCGTGAACTGGGGATTGGGATCTTTATGTTATTTGCAGTCATAAAATAGAATTAGTTTAAAACTAATGAAATTGTGGAAAATCAAACTAGATCTCGTGAACGTGCAGAAAGGATAGATAAACATACATTTTTTTTGACAGGTTGCCAGCTTATTTATAAGCCTATCCCTTAGTCGCCATTTACGACATCCATGGTAAAGAGATGGAGGGGTCCTATTCTTTTTCATATTAGTGCCGGGAACCACACGGCACCAATAGATGTGTATTCAAATAATCAACCTTAGATTATTTGAATACACAGCTTTGTAGTCTTTCTGTGACGATTGTGTCTGTTTACCCCGTTAGTAATAAGACGTGATTATATGTATTGTATGCTAATTTATCAATGCAATTTGCAAAAAATACTAGTAGGTATAGTATTTAACAATTTAGTTTTATTTTATGGTTTAACTCTTTTGGAATGGATTTTTAATACAGGAATATTAAAATATGAGTATAACTGAAATAGTTTTGTGACTCAAATTTAATTTTTTGGACATTGTATATGGTTTTCGAACACAATAAACGGAAATTTTAGATATTTATATTTAAAATTATAATTTAATATTAATAATGCAACGCGAATGTTTATAATGAGTTCAAGTTTTATGACTTACAATCGCCGCTTGGTGATGATTCTGACTCATCCCATCATAAACTGATCTCCCAAAAAACTTGGACCAAATAAATCCACAATTATAAAGGAATGACAAATTAATTTGGAACAAACATAATTAACGGAGTGGCTTGTAAAACTTGTTCCTTCGTAAATCATATTGATACGAGGCAGGCTTAGACTAAACCCGAGCAAGATCCAACGGACGGCGCGAGTTACTAGCGACAAGCTGTCCTTGTAGCGTGGCACGCGCGACGCCATTTTTATCGCTGTCCCGTTTCACGTCATAATAAAAAGCGAAACAGCGATAGTTCTTCGCGCGATGAAGATGGCGTCGCGCGTGAAATGCTGCGGAGTCTGGACGAGTCATTACATTAGGAAAAATATGCCTTTTACCTTAGATATAGTTGTTAAAGATAGATGAGGTGTTACAATACTTAATTTATTTGCTCTTTTTATCGTAGAAGGCGATTAAGGGAATTGTGTTGCTGTCTCTGAACAACAGGTTCGATGTACGATCATGCAATTTTTCCAATTTATATCGTAAAAGGAGATTGGGGGAGTTGTGTTGTTGCCTCTAAACCGGTTCGATTCCGGGTTAGGGCACAATGGAATATCAAACTTATTCTCATTTTAAATACCATGGTATACTAGAAAGCTTAATGTCGTGGTACACATACCAAGATTTAATTACTGTAAAAATAATGTAATCCTGTTGCACATACTTTTTCTTTGCGTGTTACTATGTTTGTTTGTTTGTATATTGCAAAGATATTTACACAGATACAAAAAACAGTACATAGTTATAAAAGTAATAAATCACTTGCAATGGTGGACTTATCCTATGAAGGGATCTTTTCCAGTCAACCGGCAAACAATAAAGGATCTAGATTGTTAAGTAAAAATTCGGCAAGTCGTTGTGTTATTAGCAATAATATACTAACATAAATACAAATAATAAACATAAACTTCCCCATTAAATATATGAATGTATTTTAGTTACAAATTTTATTTTATTTTAGCTAATCTAGGTCCAGTTCGATGAACCCCAATGTGCGATAAAGTGTGAAAATAGTCTAAAGTCTACATCTTGAGCCAGCGCCCAAAAGATGTCTCTTCATTTTACACCAAAAATAAAATCTTTATCCGTGGATTAGAGAGCTCCGAGCCGGCTATAATTTACCCCTCTAATGGTTTTAAAGCTGACGTCTGCCCTTAGAGGGAATCATGGACAAGCCCGGCTTAGTTTCGGCGATAAAAAATGCATCTTCTTCTCTGATTATTAAGGCACAGGAGCTTTGTCGAGCCTAATGGTAAACTCCTGTTTATAGCCCATTTCAATATTACAAATGGAAAAGTGAGATTGAGTGAAAGTGAATATATATTAGATATGGGAAAATGAGTAGGTATATGTATGTATTATAGGGATAGGCTTATAAACTTGGGATTTTCTTTTAGGCGATGGGCTAGCAACCTCTCACTATTTGAATCTCAATTCTATCTTAAAGCCAAATAGCTGAACGTGGCCTAACAGTCTTTTCAAGACTGTTGGCTCTGTCTACCTCACAAGGGATATGATAAGTTAATATCTAGTGTTATCGATGAACTTAACTTCTAAAAAGATTAAAAGGCTAAGACTATTTGACGAAATACTCGTATTGAAATAATTAGTTTAACATTCATTCATGTTTTTTTTATGTAGACATTGTGCATTTGTCCACGATTTGGATTTAAGAGATCTATATTTGTAAATTGACGTCCGGTAAAAATGCTGAAGTGCAATTTGTTCAGCCGGTTCTTCTACACATGCGCTTTGGAAGCGGTAGTAGTTATAATCAGATTTAAGTAAGATGTGACGTCAATAAGTGATACCTTGTATCCAATTTTTAAAATAAATTTATTCTACTCTCAGCTTCAGTATAATTTTCAGTACATTTAGCAGAACATACATACATATAGTTACGTCTTCATCCCTCGCGGGGTAGACACAGCCAACAATCTTGATAACTGAATACTGATAGACCATGTTCAGCTGTTTGGCTTAATGATGGAATTGAGATTCAAATAGTGACATGAATCTATTCTATTCCATTCTAAAGGTCAGGTGTATGGTCATAGTTAAGGTAACCATAGTTTTTGAGAAATTTGTAGTAAATCATTGTAAGTGTGGCGTGTGGTTCCCGGCACCAATAAAAAAGAATAGGACCACTCCATCTCTCTCCCATGGATGTCGTAAAAGGCGACTGAGGGGTAGGCTTATAAACTTGGGATTCTTATTTTGGGCTAGCAACCTGTCACTATTTGAATCTCAATTCTATCTTAAAGCCAAATAGCTAAACGTGGCCTATCAGTCTTTTCAAGATTGTTGGCTCTGTCTACCCCGCAAGGGATATAGACATGATTATATGTATGTAATCTTTGTACGATAATTACACGGTGACCATTGTTCTAGAAAACCAAAGATTTAAAACGGGTTTTAATATAATAAATATGTAGGTACCTATCTTGAAGTTTAATTTGAAAAATGTCCCGGAGTTTATTTAAGATTCATAGCGCCAGCGGGCACAGACGACAAAGTTTCCTTAACGTTAAAATTGTCCCTCATGGGTTTTTAAAATTAATAATTTATTTATGACGAGATTTGAACTTTCTGCGCAGGTTGATGGCGTGAGTTCGATTATAGAATAATGACGTCATCGTGATACATATATACTATATATATAGGCACGTCTATATCCCTTGCGGGGTAGATAGAACCAACGGTGTTAAAAAGACTGATAGTCATCAAAATATCACATATCTATCATATCTTAATATCTGTTTATCATTTTCCGTGCCGTGTGGTTCCTGGAACTTTAAAATAGGACTCTCATCTCATAAAAGGCGATTAAGGGAAAGGCTAACAAACTTGCTATTCTTCTTGGTGTCATTATTTGAATCTCAATTCCATCATTTCGCCATACAGCCGAACGTAGCCTTTCAGTGTTTTCAAGACTGTTAGCTCTGTTTAACCCGCAAGGGATATAGACGTGACTATATATATGTCGTTTTCTGATAAGGAGTTCTGGTTCTACTGTAACTGGATTGGGTGAGTGAGATTTTTACAAAAAGCCGCACGCGCATAGTGATTTGACGACCGAATTCTTTGCAAGGGTACCTACCTCAAATTGATTCATACAATACATACTTTATTCAGATATCTTCAAGATGTTTTCCCTAACAAATCTGAATTTCTTTAAACGTTAAAGGGAAAAGGTGACTGAATTGGCTAAAATATAATTTATGGGAGCATCAGCTTAAGAAATACATACATACAGTCGCGGCTATATCCCTTGCGGGGCAGACAGAGCCAACAGTCATGAAAAGACTGAATGGCCATGTTCAGCTTTTTGGCTTGATGATAGAATTGTGATTCAAATTGTGACAAGTTGCCAGCCCATCGCCCAAAAGCAATATAAATAAAATAAGCTAAAAGTTTCCTCTCAAACCACTAAATGGGTATCAACTCGCTGATACCACTCAAAATATTACGAACAAACGCTTGTATTTTATCATACCAAAAGTTGTAATGCCTGACTGAAAATACGTGAAAGAGTCACGCTTTTTTTTCAGAGACGGCCTCTGTGGCGCAGCAGTAGTACGCTTGTCTGTGACACCGGAGGTCCCGGGTTCGAATCCTGGCCAGGGCATGATGAGAAAAGAACTTTCTCTGATTGTCCCGGGTCTTGGATGTTTATCTATATAAGTATTTATTATAAAAATTAATATAGTATCGTTGAGTTAGTATCTCGTAACACAAGTCTTGAACTTACTTCGAGGCTAACTCAATCTGTGTAATTTGTCCCGTATAGATTTATTTATTTATAAAGAGGGGTGGGCAGAGACAACATCTTTTGCAATCTTAGTTTAGAGACATCAATAATAAAATATTGTCATAGTTACGAATTCACGTAAAATCTAGCTTATAATATGCTGCGTTGATGGGACTTCACAGATTTTCGTGAAAACTATTCGGTCTCTTCACAGAGTGACGCAGATCATAGTGGGTTGTTCAGTGCTCTGTGGGTCCCTCATTTTGCGATGAAATATGACTGCCCTAGAAAAATATATGTGGCTATTTGAATGATTGTGATTAAATGATTGTGATATTTATACCGACTTTTGTTCATAGAAAGAAGTTTTAAATGGTCAAATGGGTGGGCCTAGGTTATGGGCCATATTTTTAAGAAGATATTAAAGGATATTAGTTTATAAACTTTGTTGTGGGAAGCTTTTTATTGTTAAACCAAAGTTTCTACACCATACATATTTATTGTCACATATATATCCTTTGCGGGGTAGACGGAGCCAAAAATGAAAAAAAAGGCTTATAAACGAACTGAACGATACACTTAAGCTGGCCATATGTTTGACACATGTGTAATAGGATACTAATTAAATTTTACTTAAATAAATACATAAAATAAAACATTTATGATCCTAGCCAATTAGAAACAATGGTTTTTCATTATAAACTGACCGTTGATGGAATCCGGGAGATTCTGAAGTAAAACAATCGATTTCAATAGGTCTTCAATTTTACTATCTTATAATATTTTTTATATACTTAAGTAGGCACAAAGATATAATACTTATGTACTAAGACTTCCCGGCTTAATCCAAACCCATTACAATTGTACTGTAAAGGCGAGATTAAAATAATAATTGAACGATAAACAGTCACCGTTGGAGAGAGATAAGGATAGCTCATGTTAGTGCCGTACTCTTTTACGGCCAGGATTTTCAGATTACGCTGACTTGCTTCGTCTTTATTGCCTTCTTATTTGCTTGGAGTTCTAATTTTAAAATTTGAAATTCCAAATCCTTCTAATATTATAAATTAAATTTCGAATTTGAAAAAGTCAAACAGCTGAACGTAGCCTATCTATATAGTTTGACCTTGCGGAGTAAAAAGTTCCAACATAGATATCTATGTTGGAACTTTTTACTCCGCAAAGGATATAGTAACTGTATGTATGTATGTATAATCATTTTATGTAAGTAACTACATATGACGAAGGTAAAATGGAGACGACAATAAATTTTTTTTAATCAAAGTCATTCTTAATCAATACATTCCACCTACTGATCTAGATCAAAAAGAAGTATTAGCTTAATTTGATTCGAAAAGGTTGAAAATTTTCCGTCGACGAACATGTTTGAATTGGAGAATAAGTTAAATCCCGTGAACATACTAAACATCGTGGATATTAAATTCTTTGCTTAAAATACGTATACGGTAACTGGTTTCGAGTCTCGGTTATAGAGGAGTCCACATAGAGACCAAGGCAGCATTCGCTTTCTAGATCATTCTATGATTTGTGATATAGGTTGACTTTAAATTATTATTGTTTATAACTTTTTGATTTTGGACTTTGCCCTCGATTCAGAATTATTCAAGCCTAATTAACAGTGCTGTGCGCCACTAAAAATATATGCGTGATCACGACTGCTCTGTCAAGAGCATACGACAAAGAAGAATCATTACGGAACCTAAATTTTGTGATGATGACTTGATAATTGATCACACACTTACTGTTAAAGAACATTCTTACATAAAGTCACCTTTATATCCCTTGCGGGGTAGACACAGCCAACAATCTTGAAAAGACTGAAAGGCCACGTTCAGATTTATGGCTTTATGATGGAAATTGAGATTCAAATAGTGAGTGATTGCTAGCATATCGCCTCAAAGAGGAATCCCTAGTTTATAAGCCTATCCCTTAATCGCCTTTTACGAGATTCATGGATAAGATATGGAGTGTTCCATTTCTAAAGTACCAGAAACCACACATTAAAGAAAATTTTTGTAATTAAATGAAAATATAAAATGTGTGTACAATGTACATCCATACTTTACTCTTCATTCAGTCTTTTCGAGACTATTGGCTCTGTCTACCCCGTAAGGGATGTAGACGTGACTATATGTATGTATGTATGTTTAATCTTTTTTTTTTCTTATTTTTTTTTTTTGTTTTTTAAAATATTCATTGTACTTTAACTTCGATTCCAATTATTACGTTTCTTAGAGAATACGTCGTGTCAAGTAGTAATTTCGAAGAAAATCTCGTCGCTCCCAATCATGCGAAACCATTACATCGCTGGGTCTCTACACATTTTCTACTGTACACTCCAGGCTTACAATTTCAGTGGAAAGGATTCCAGCGCTACTGGCGATCTCTTTAAATTCCACGGCGTCCAATTGGATTCCTCTACACATTTAATTACTATTGAAATCTGCACCCTTTCTATTGTAGCTTATAATAAATAGTTGTATTTGTGCTTTATTCTTTGATGAAGGGTTCAAAGGCTCAAGTGGAATAAATATATTTAATCAAAGATTTAATTTAAAATCCAGACGGCCTCCGATCTTCTCCATTCTGTCACGTCTTTATCCCTAGCGGGGTAGGCAGAGCCAACAATCTTGATAAAACTGATAGGCCACGTTCGGATGTTTGGCCTAATGATAGAATTGATATTGAAATAGTAAATGAAGAATCCCAAGTTTATAAGCCTACACACATTTCAAAGCATTTGAACAAACAATGAAAATATTTACAAACAGACATAAACTTTTATATTAGATTATATAAAACAAGGAGAGCTAACCATTTAGAGTTGACAAAACACAGCGCACTAAATCAGGGTTGTCTCGCAAAATTAACGTCTTAAAGAAAACTCTCTCGTTTTAAACGCTCTTGATTCTTGGGATCCCAAAAAGGCGTGGCCTCTGTTTGGGCCATTACCAAGACGAATTGCCGCTGTACACCCCCCCACTTGAGGTAATCCTCTTAAGGTAAGCCTCGTAGAAAAATACAAAGCAAGCCATTTGTCGAAAGCGTTGTTAATCGCTCGCTCTTTGATTGAAAGAAAACATTTGTGTTTGGGGTCGAATGGAACTATGTTATACACTAGCTGTGCCCGCGACTTCGTCCGCGTGGAATAGTTATTTTGAACAACATTGAAGCCCTCAAGGATGAATGATTTTCCCCGTTTTTTTACATTTCCATTATTTCTTTGCTCCTTATTGTTGTAATGTGATGTTATATAGCCTAAAGCCTTCCTCGATAAAAATTCAAGGCAAAAAGAATTTTTCGAAATCGAACGAGTAGTTCTTGAGATTAGCGCGTTCAAACAAACAAACAAACAGCTTTATAATATTAGTTAAATATATGTGGAACTATAGCCAACTAGCTTTTATACGCTAATTCGCCCGCGTGAATTTAGCGCCATCTTAAAAAAAGTGACAAATTTAAATTTTACCTTATCTAACGAAATGAGCACCACATATTAAAAGCAACAAATTAAACGTCAATAACAAAAAGCGACGAATTCAGGGCCACCTAAGACCACAAAAGATTACAGGTTTTTCGCAAATACCTACCACGGTTATTTTTTAGAAAAAATTCTCCAGACTCTTAATTACATATACCTACGTAATATTTCACGAAGATTAATTCAGTAGATAAATCGTAAAGAGATTACAAACCAAAACATTTTTTACACGAAGCGATTCCCATCTGACCTCTGCAGTAGACACGACGGTAGACATCAGGTTACACAACACATCCAGTTGCCTGAATGTGTAGGTTTCCTCACGATGTTTTCCGTCATCGAAAGACCATCGATTAGTATTCAAACTGATGTACATAACTTCGAAAATAGTCATTAGTACATTAAAATTAATTTATATCTATTATGTACACACATACATATAATCACGTCTATATCCCTTGTGGGGTAGACAGAGCCAACAGTCTTGAAAAGACTGATAGGCCACGCTCAGCTATTTAATGATAGAATTGAGATTCAAATAGTGACAGGTTGCTAGCCCATCGCCTAAAAAAAGAATCCCAAGTTTGTAAGCCTATACCTTAGTCGCCTTTTACGACATCCATGGAAAAGAGATGGAGTGGTCCTATTCTTTTTTGTACTGCTGCCGGGAACCACACGGCACTACACTACCAAAATAGTCATTGGTACATTAAAATATATATACATATCTCTTATGTATCTTATGAATATTAAATCAACTCTGAAAAAGTAATCTAGAAATAAATACACTCTGTTGTAAAAAGTATCTAACGATCGTATTTTCTACAGTGATGGCGGCCGCCCACGAGTATACCCTTTAGTGCGCTAATTGTTCAAAAGGATAAGGTAATTAACTACCCACGTATTTCCAAGTATACCTAAAACTGATAGATTCAGTCAATTAAATTATATTTTGTATACATTTAAACGAAATTAAGTTTGCAGAGATCAAAATTTATGGTACCTTCTTATAGTCATGAGTTGGTACGTAAATATACTCATAATAAGTTGAGTTTAATAGGGCAGGTAGAGTCAAAAGTAAGGGAGTCGAAGGCTATGTTGAGCAGGGTGGCTTAGTCATACAACTAAGATTCAAATAGTTACAAGTTGCTAGTTTGTCGCTTAAAAGAATCGTCTCAAATAAAAACAATATGTTTTTCTATTGCGTAATGCGTAGACTAAAAAATAATAGTATATCATTAGTTATCACGTAGACTGCTACGACACGCTACAGCCTGTTAAAACACGTTACAGCCTGCTACGACTCGCTACAGCCTGCTACGACACACTACTACCTGCTACGACTCGTTACAGCCTGCTACGACACACTACTACCTGCTACGACTCGCTACAGCCTGCTACGACACACTACTACCTGCTACGACTCGTTACAGCCTGCTACGACACACTACTACCTGCTACGACTCGCTACAGCCTGCAACGCACGCTACTACCTGCTACGACTCGCTACAGCCTGCTACGACACACTACTACCTGCTACGACTCGCTACAGCCTGCTACGAGGCGCTACAGCCTGCTACGAGGCGCTACAGCCTGCTACGACTTGCTACAGCCTGCTACAACAAGTTACAGCCTGCTACGACTTGCTACAGCCTGCTACGACACGCTACAGCCTGCTACGACACGCTACTACCTGCTACGACTCGCTACAGCCTGCTACGAGACGCAACAGCCTGCTACGACACGCTACTACCTGCTACGACACGCTACTACCTGCTACGACACGCTATAGCCTGCTACGACACGCTACAGCCTGCTACGAGACGCTACAGCCTACTACGACATGCTACTAACAGCTTCCACAGTCCTTCCAAAGTCAAACAATTTTGACCATATACATACATAAAAAAAAATTAAGTATGAAATAGCTTTAGGCTTTTTCAATTCAATTTAATGCAAAACCTTTTAGTGTTTGCCACTTTGCAACATTTACTCAATTTTCATTTGAATATATACAATATCTAGTTTCTTAGATATTACTAATGCCATTATAAGCGGAATTCACGCGACGCAGCGCGGGTTGAGCTGAGCATTTACTACTTAGCAATATTAACAAGATATTTATGTTAACATTTCATGAGCAAACGAGATTCAAATCGAAATAAAAATTGAGCTGGCAGCTTTTAATAGATTACTTTGAGATTTTTTTATCCACGCTAATATTATAAATGTAAAATTGTGTTTGTTTGAAAGATGTAGTCTCTGTCGACCCGTCTGGGAAAGAAGCTTGAATTTATGTAAGCATGTATGAATGTATTTCACATTGCCGTGATCTAAAACAGGTTCAAGCCTAAGTACGGAATTATTAATAGAACTAACGGTTTAAGATTAATTGTCCCTTTGCCTAATGTAAGGAAAATTTTGAATAATTTCCCCATAGCTTTGAGATGACCTTGTTGTGAACATAACCCTCTTTATCGCCGCCGTCGGGCAACAGATGTAAATCTTGACTCGACTGATGACTCGTAATGTGCAAATGAGGCAGGCCCACTAAGCAGATTTACGTATAAATGCGGCCTAAGACTTAGAAACCCTTGAATCAGATTAACGATGCTGGAGAACGTATATATTTATAGTCACGTCTATATTACTTGCGGGGTAGACAGAGCTAACGGCCTTGAAAAACAGCAAGGCCACGTTCAGCTGTTTGACTTAATGATAGAATCGAGATTCAAATAGTGCCATATAACAATCATAAAGCCATACAACTGAACGTAGCGTTTCAAACTTTTCAGGACTGTTGCCGCTGTCTACCCCGCAAGGGATGTAGACGTGACTATTTTTTGTATGAATGACGGGACCACATTTAATACAATTTCCGATATTTTTTATTTACAGCAGTATTAAGTACAATTAAAATTATCATAACTACTGAATACCGGCTGAATCGTATCTTAAATTGTAGGCACTCGATTAATAAATTAAAAATTGTATCTGAAAGTTAAAGAACAAAGCGCTTTTGAACTGAAACAGAATCCCATTGAGATAATTCAAATACAAGGAGAGGAACAATTAATCGCTGGGTATTTACTTTGGAGTTGGGAAGAAACGCCTTTGTTGGGAACAGAGGGGACTGTGCTAGGTTTATCATACATACATACATACATATAGTCACGTCTATATCCCTTACGGGGTTGACAGAGCCAATAGTCCCGAAAATACTGAATGGCCACGTTCAGCTGCTCGGCTTGATGATGGAATTGAGATAAAAATAGTGACAGGGTGGTAGCCCAGAGCTTAAAAAAAGGATCGCAATTTTATGAGCCTATCCCTTAGTCCCCTTTTACGACATCCATGGGAAAGAGATGGAGTGTTCCTATTCTTTTTTGTATTGGTGCCGGGAACCACACGGCATATTTTTGTTCTATTGCCTGGAACATAACTTTTAATCACGTCTACATCCCTTGTGGGGTAGACAGTACCAACGGTCTTGTAAAGGCTGAAAGTTCATGTTCGGCTGTTTAGCTTAATTATAAAATTGAGATACAATTCTATAATTAATGAAACGAAAGAAGTGGGCAGGGATCGTGGCTAGTGGAAAGATGTGGTTTCTGCCTACCCCTCAGGGAAAGAGGCGTGATTTATGTACGTATGTATGTTGAGATTCAAATAGTGACAGATTGCTAGCCCATAGCTCAAAAAGAATATGAATCTAAAGTTAACAAGCCTCAATCGCCTTTTACGACATCAATGGAAAAGAGACGGAGTGGTCCTATTCCTTTTTTGTTTATTACCACTGAAAACCACACCTTTTCATACTTCCAATACTTCAGCGCCCGTCTCCCATAGTCCCGGTTGTTCCAAGATATTAGCCGGGAAACGTCGCCCGTTATGGTTCCCGGGGCGGCCATTGGCAGTAGCATATTGAATACCGCAAACATTTGCTGAACTAGATAATAAGCTGAGTTGTCAACAAACTACTAACTATTCGTATCCCAAAAGGGACATAGTGTTTTGCTGTAAGTTACTCGTATATAGTACTAGCTGTGCCGATCTCGTCTTTATCCCTTACGGGGCAGACAAAGCCAACAGTCTTGAAAAGACTGATAGGCCACATTCAGCTGTTTGGCATTATGATAGAATTGAGATTCAAATAGTGACGCTAGCTTGCTAGCCCATCGCCTAAAAGAAGAATCCCAAGTTTATAAGCCTATCCCTTAGTCGCCTTTTACGACATCCATGGTAACGAGATGGAGTGGTCCTATTCTTTTTTTTTTATTGGTGCCGGGAACCACACAGCACTCGTTATTTTGGGCATCATTGAAGCCGTCAAGGATGAATAATTTGCCCCGTTTTTTTTACATTGTCAATTATTTCTTTGCTCCTTATAGTTGTAGCTTGATGTTATATAGCTTAAAGTCTTCCTCGATAAATGATCTATGCAACGCAAAAATATTTTTTCAGTTCGAACAACTAGTTCCTGAGATTATCGCGTTCAACAAAGAAACAAACTCTTCAGCTTTATAATATTAGTATAGATATATAATTCTCGTGTCACAATGTTCGTTCCCGTACTTCTCCGAAACGGCTTTACCGATTCTAATGAAATTTTGTGTAGGCCTGAGAATCGGCCAACATCTATTTTTAAACCACTTAGTGATAAGGGTTGTTCCCTTAACATATTTTGTTAACTAGAAATTACTTAAAAAATATTTACCTATATGGCAAAACAACGTTGCCGGGACAGCTAGTAATATAATATGTTTTAGGTTTATTAGTATCAGTAAGTTTATGTTAGTTTATATGTCATTAATTATGTACACAAGCTATGTACTCTTGTAACTGTGTGAATTTCTGTACAATAAATATATTACAAATAAACAAACAATACCCACTCGGCACAACATAGTATTATTTCAATATGCATTTATGGATAATGACTGAATATATAATTTATTGTATTTCATCCGTATTCATTATGTAGTAAAGCGTTATTTCCATTCAAAAACTCTGATTGAAATATCTTCAAAGAGCCATTGTTCCCACGCTTCGAAATAATCGAGAAGAGCGAACATCGAAAACCGATTGGAGAAATAATTATCCGATTTCCATAGTTAAAAGAAAACCAATTAATGAAAAAAAAAATTAAAAAAAAAAATCAGCCAGCCCGCGACCGGATTAATTGCATTCCAAAATTACTAGCGATTTCAAAAGAAAATATGACAAAAGGTGCCTCGTTAAACTTAATGGTTGAATTTGGAACGCCTTTTCTAGTCCATTTGATTAAAAAAGCGCTTTTTCCCGCGGCAATTGATTTCCCTTTACAATTCAATCACGTCGCGACTGCGTTTTGTTTGAGCTCTATCGTGTTGGTGATAAGGGTGATTTCTTAAAATTTAAAAAGTATCAGAATTGGTTATAAGAACCTCTTCATTTGGAATGGCATTAAGAAAGAAAAGGCTTGTTAAGGCGCAGATTTATTGCTACGAACTGTGTTACAAGAGTTGTATGTGTAATCGTTTGGAAAGATATCTGACGATCTCGTTAGAAAATTGTCACCATACATACATATAGTCACGTCTATATCCCTTGCGAGATAGACAGAGAAATCAGTCTCGAAAACGCTGAACCACGTTTTACTTAATAATAGAATTCAGTTTCAAATAGATATCACCTACAATTCTATCATTATGCCAAACAGCTGAACGTGGCTTATTAGTCTTTCTAAGATTGTTGGGTCTGTCTCGATATATACATGATTATATATTATGTTATATATTTATTCCTGGATTTTGTCACGAGAGCAAAGTCACGAGTAAGAGTTAAGTCGACTCGACTTTTACAGTGAAGACTTAAATGCGTCCACAAAAATGGAACTGTACCTTAAGGATGTTAAAATTTTCCCCTACTGTCGGTCGGTTCTTCATGGCGATTTGACCTTCGCATCTTAATGAGCTTGAGTCGGAATGCCGACTTGTTACTAAGTCAAAATCTAACGGTTCAATTGTTTTAATACAATACGTACAATAAAATAACGTCTTGTGCCATCGGAGCCGTGTGGTTCTCGGCACCAATTTAAAAAAAATAAATAAGATCACTACATCTCGTTCCCACGGATGTCGTAAAAGGCGACTAAGGGATAGGCTTATGTACTTGGGATTCTTATTTTAGGCGATGGGCTAGCAACCTGTCACTATTTAAATCTCAATTCTATCATAAAGCCAAAAAGCTGAGCGTGGCCTTTCAGTCGTTTCAAGACCGTTGGCTCTGTATACCCCGCAAGGGATATAAACGTCAGTAAATGTATGTACGAATCACACTTGCACACAGCTACAAAAGATTGCGCGCTCTATGCAACTTCTATAATGAAAGTGAACGCTCAAATTGTTCAGAAGGCGAAGACAGAGCTTCTCCGAGTAATCGTATAAGGTTTTGTTGGAAAGTCTGCGTCGAGCTTTCAGGAGCTTACGTTAGGAACTTCGAAACTTCGAATCTCTGATAGACGCTTCAGTCTTAGGATTCTAACTTACGGTGTTCAGTCAAACTTTTCTTCTTCTAGCATATACTAATATCTGAGGGGGAGACCTAGCTATCTGTAGCACAAAAGGTTTCGTCAAAGATTAAAAAAATATATACGGGACAAATTAAACTGATTGAGTTAGCCACGAAGTAAGTTCGAGACTTGTGTTACGAGATGCTAACTCAACGATACTATATTTTATAATGAATACTTATATAGATAAATATCCAAGACCCAGGCCAATCAGAAAAAGTTCTTTTTACATCTTGCCCTGGCCGGGATTCGAACCCGGGACCTCCGGTGTCACAGACAACCGTACTGCCGCTGCGCCACAGAGGCCCTCAAATTGATGTAACATGCCAACTTAGCTGAGTACTAGCATTAGGAAACCGTGGTCAATTTTTGTTATCTGAGGAAATAAACGATATTTATTTATGAGTGCCGTGTGGTTCCCGGCACCAATACAATAAAGAATAGGACCACTCCATCTCTTTCCCATGGATGCCGTAAAAGGCGACTAAGGGATAGGCTTTCAAACTTGGGATTCTTTTTTAGGCGATGGGCTAGCAACCTGATTTTGAAGCTCAATTCCATTATAAAGCCATACCATAGCTGAACGTAACCTGTCGGACTTTTTCAAGACTGTTGGCTCAGTCTACCCCGCAAGGGATATAGACGTGATAGTATGTATGTATGTATGTATTTGTATGTATGGATGCGATTATAAATTACGTATTTAAGTTAAGTACAAATTCAAGAAATATTATCGTCTCATCTTTATAGATTTGTCTTTATAATGTGGAACCCAAAAATACTTATACCTTCATTTGGTAGCGACAGTACAACCATCTGCAATGGTCCATATACAACTTTACGAACATTCTATATATTCATACATATGGTCACGTCTATATCCCTTGTGGGGTAGACAGAGCCAACAGTCTTGAAAAGACTGATCGGCCACGTTCGACTATTTGACTTATTGATAGTATTGAGATCCAAATAGTGACAGGTTGCTAGCCCATCGCCTAAAAAAAGAATCCCAAGTTTGTAAGCCTATCCCTTAGTCGCCTTTTACGACATCCATGGGAAAGAGATGGAGTGGTCCTATTCTTTTTTGTATTGGTGCCGGGAACCACACGGAACATTCTATATGAGAAAGTATTAACGGAATCTTGCAGATGACTGTACATATAATTCTAAGTATAATGACACACGTTCTCCAACAGGTGGCGCTGTAAGATTCAATCTAGATTCTAGAACTAATCCAGCCTGAATCCGGGAATCAGCTCACGTCCTGTAACGAGACGCTCAGACGAACCTCTTTCAATTTAATTGAGGTTTAATGAACAAATCAGTTTAAAATGATTACTAATTTCTGTACCTGTAAATTGGCTAGCAACCTGTCACTATTTGAATCACAATTCTATCATTTTGGCCTTATGATAGAATTGAGATTCAGCTGAACGTGGCCTTTCAGTCTTTTAATACTGCTGGCTCTGTCTACGCCGCAAGGGATATAGACGTGATTATAGGTTATTTTAATAAGAAAGAGCATAATATCTTAATATGACAAGTTTTAAACAGATATAGAAATGAAACAATAAAATAAATAACATGTATTTCAATTAAAGTCACACTAAAGAATGGTGAGGATATAACCACGGTGAACGGTGATATAAATCTATACTAATATTATAAAGCTGAAGAGTTTGTTTGTTTGAACGCGCTAATCTCAGGAACTACTGGTTTAAATTGAAAAATTCTTTTTGCATTGAATAGACCACTTATCGAGGAAGGCTATAGGCTATATAACTTCACGCTGCAACTACAAGGAGCAAAGAAATAATGGAGTATATGAAAAAAAAACGCGGAAAATTATTCATCCTTGAGGGCTTCAATGATGCTCAAAATAACTATTCCACGCGGACGAAGTCGCGGGCACAGCTAGTATATTATAGTACAACATATAGTTACGCGTATATCACAGGTATAAATATAATGAAGGGTTATACTACCAAAACACGATATCCTGAGATATACCGGCTTCCGATATGAGTGTAATAAGACTCTTATTGGCTCGTAATAACCTGTACCACTCTATTTAACTAAACATTACCAAATCCACCCCTATTTCAACAAAGTAAGGTCCATATTCGTACGGAACAACGTGAAAACATATAGCAGGAAATAATTTGCGTTTTTATTCTCCCGATATTGTTCGGCATGTGTTTCATTGTTATTTGTGGTATTATAATACGTATTTTATGACAATTGAAAAGGAAATAAAAATGTTACGGGGTAAATTAGAAGGTGGAATGTAAATTTTGGTTGTAACACCATTAGCGTGTATTTTTACATTGTAAATTATATATGTATATACATATAAACACGTCCATATCCCTTGCGGGGTAGACAGAGCCAATATGTTTCAAAAGACTGGAAGACCATGTTCAGCTGAATGGCTTCATGATGGAATTGAAATTCCAAAAGATTATTTAATGGATGAACAAGTAATATTGTATACAGGTTGTTGACAAAGTCTGAATGAAACAAAATAAATAAGTTAATAAATATGAAAGAATACACGTGATTAAATGTATTTCAATGGGTTTGCAGTAAAAATGTCTACGCCCTTAATGTTTATTTTTTAATTTATTTAAAACTTTATTGCACAAAAAAAATCACATAAGGCGGACTTAAACAGAAAAACTTTAAGTTGGTGGTGCGTTAAATGTTTATATTCATTCAAAATATAATGGGAAAGTCCAGTACCTATATGTAATACTAGAGGCCGCCCACGACTTCGTCCGCGTAGAATCATTTCCGCGGGGACTCCGGGATAAAAAGTAGCCTATATGTTATTCTGGGTGTTCAGCTACCTACATACCAAATTTCATCGTAATTGGTTCAGTAGTTTTTGCGTGAAAGAGTAACAAACATCTATACTGACATCCTGACATACTCACAAACTTTCGCATTTAATAATATATATATAATTTTTACTTTATAAATCGAAATACATCAGCAAAAATATAGTTTCAAGACAGACCAGTCACACCCTTAAAAACATACGTCGCCAAAACTTGCAAAAGATCTCTCATCGCTTGATATTGACTGCCGTAAGCATCTGGGGAATATTAAAATGTATTCCCACAATAAAATAATAGGACCACTCCATCTCTTTCCCATGGATGTCGTAAAGGCGACTAAGGGATAGGCTTATAAACTTGGGATTCTTCTTTTAGGCGATGGGCTAGCAACCTGTCATTAGTTGAATCTCAATTCTATCTTTAAGCCAAATAGATGAACGTGGCCATTTAGTCTTTTCAAAACTGTTGGCTCTGTCTACCCCGCATGGGATATAGACGTGACCATGTATGTATGTATGTAAAAATGTAATTTCAAGACAGAACAGTCGAACCCTTAAAAACATACGTCGGCAAAACTTGCAAAAGATCTCTCATCGCTTGATATTGACTCCCGTAAGCATCTCGGGGAATATTAAAATGGATTCCCACAATCCACCTGCGTTACGTCCCCCATACATAATGTATGCGGTGTTTGCGCGGCGGGCGTCACACTTTCGGAACATTTCTCGCTGCATTCGTCCTGACACGACGTCACTGACGGTGTAAAGCGCGGGACACAATGAAGCGCCGTGAATTTTCATTTACAAATTGGCAATTTTTTTTTTGTCGTGTCGTTCTTGAGATTTTAGAATAGGACAGTGCATTGGTGCCGTGTGGTTCCCGGCATCGATAAAAAAAGAATAAGACCACTCTATCTCGTTCCCATGGATGTCGTAAAAGGCGACTAAGGGATAGGCTTATAAATTTGGGATTCTTTATTAGGCGATGGGCTAGCAACCTGTCACTATATGTCACAATTTCCATCATTAAGCCTTGCTAAACGTGACCCTTCAGTATTTTTGTTTTTATAGATTGTGGGTTAAGGAAGGAATAAAAACGTGATTATAATTATTTATTTTAGTCAAAATTAATACTCAACACGTGTGTCGAAAGTAGTACAGTGTAGACACGCCTTAAACCCGCGAGGTGAAATGCGGCCGCCGATGTCACGCGCACGCGTGTTTTCGGCGAGCATTATATTCCCTGTTATCTCCTGTCACGCTGTCACACACCGGACCTTTTGAAATTACAAGTTTATTTTAATTTCACGTTTCCAATAATCCATACATACATATGGTCACGTCTATATCCCTTGTGGGGTAGACAGGGTCAACAGTCTTGAAAAGACTGATCGGCCACGTTCAGCTATTTGGCTTATTGATAGAATTGAGATTCAAATAGTGACAGGCAGTTGGCTCTGTCTACCCCGTAAGGGATATAGACGTGATGATATGTATGTTTGTATGTAAATAAATAAACTTTTCGAGATAAGCAAATGCATGCAAACAGATAAAATAGTGACTTTATATCTAGTGATAGATTTAATATCCAGAATGCAAAACAACTTAATATTTATTAACCCATTCCTAAGGGTTCAAACAGACACTGACTCGGCAGTTAACGTAATTGCGTCACAAATCATATCTTAATTCGCATTTAAAGCCTTTTTTGATAATTATCCACATTAACGATAGTTTGCGACGGCTGAGGGACTTCCGCCCGTGTATAACAATAATACAACAACATAGATATAAAAATAATGGAGAAGACTCTATAACAATAATACAACAACATAAATATAAAAATAGTGGAGAAGACTCTATAACAATAATACAATAATATAGATATAAAAATAGTGGAGAAGACTCTATAACAATAATACATCAACATAGATATAAAAATAATGTAGATGACTCGATGAAGGGGCCGTTTTGAATAGCATTCCGTTCTGTTCTTTAAAAGGGTTGCTTTTTATAGAACGGAGCCTTTAGGGGGTTAAGTGCTTAGGTAGTATGTAGCTTTTTGACGAATTAATTAATTAACTTTTGACTATTTAATTACTTGAAATGCAAAATGACGTCAAAAAGTACAAAGGCCTTTTTTCTGGATAAGATATTGATTTTGATTTGCGGGTACTTCTGGTGGTGTCGTGCGATTTCCGGCGTTTAAGAATAGGACAACCCCGTATTTTTCCCGAGATGTCGTTAAAGGCGATTAAGGAAATAGGCAGTTAGGCACACATCATCTAGTGGAAGCTTCCATGTTAGTAACAACATATGTAGTGTGTGCCATCTCCTTCTCTTCCCATGTAGAGTGTAAAAGTCAATGAAGGGAAATGCTAATAAACTTGGGATTCTTGAGCTAGCAACCTGTCACTGTATGAATCTCAATTATGACATTATGTCAATTGGTTGAGCGCAGCCCTATACACTTTTTGTGGCTATTGGCTCTGTCTATTCCGTTAAGGATAAAGACGCGATATGTTCTCATAAAAAAAGAATTTTATTAAAATGATATATGATACATACTAACGAGTCTAAAATACAACAAGCCAAATAAAAAAACCTTGTATTTGTGTTTAAGAACATAAAATTCAGATATAACACAATACAAGATGGTATCAGCTGATCTCCTCTTAAAAAAGACAGAAAATATACATTCTTTTAATTCATAATTCTTTAAAATGTTTATAAAGACAGGAAGGCCTGGTCTACTTTCAGACAGTATACGTCTCAATCTAACTTTGATAGCTATAGAATCTTCCAAAACTGTAACTTGTTTAACGATCATTATGTTTAACTTAAGAGAGTTTGAAATACTTGATTTGTACTTGAAATTTACGACTTAAGAGGCCACTCAGGGTCTGTTGTGGATTTAACAATCATTGTTATTGGCTTAACATTGTTTAAAGACAAATAGGGGGGAAGGATCGTTATGGCTAAGTTTTAATACCATACATACATACATATAATCACGTCCATATCCCTTGCGGTGTAAACAGAGCCAACCGTCTTGAAAAGACTGATAGGCCGCGTTCAGCTGTTTGGCTTTATGATGGAATTGAGATTCAAATAGTGACAGGATGCTAGCCCATCGCCTAAAAGAAGAATCCCAAGTTTATAAGTCTATCCCTTAGTCGCCTTTTACGACACATGGGAAGGAGTAGAGTGGTCCTATTCTTTTTTTCATTGGTGGCGGGAACCACACGGCACCAAAAAAAAATATTTTAATATCTTTTAGAATTCCTGTTCCAGTCCAGGTTGCGTCCTCACCTCTCTGGAGAGGAGCCTGGGGTATGCCTTTGACCATGGATCCTTGATCGGGTGAGTCAGGATTTTATACGAAGCGACACCCATCTGACCTCCGCAACCTTTGCAGGTAAACGTAACCCGCATTGGATCCATGGTTACACATCCTGTTTCTTGAATGTGCAGGTTTCCTCACGATGTTTTCCTTCACCGTAAGAGCATCGGTTGGTACTCAAACTAATGTATATAACACTAAAAAGAGGTGGGATTTGAACGGATAGGCTTATAAACTAGGGATTCTTTTTTTAAGCGATGAGCTAGCAACCTGTCGCTATTAAAATGTCAATTAAGCCAAACAGCTGAACGTGGCGTATCAGTCTTCTTAAGAATCTCGGCTCTGCCTATCCCGCAAGGGATATAGATGTGATTATATGTGCCGTGTGGTTCCCGGCACCAAAACAAAAAAGAATAGGACCACTCCATCTCTTTCCCATGGATGTCGTAAAAGGCGACTAAGGGATAGGCTTACAAACTTGGGATTTTTTTTTCTTAGGCGATGCGCTAGCAACCTGTCACTATTTGAATCTCAATCCTATCATTAAGCCAAATAGCTGAACGTGGCCATTCAGGCTTTTCAAGACTGTTGGCTCTGTCTGCCCCGCAAGGGATATAGACGTGATTATACATATGTATGTACATCTTTCGAGACAACAGGAAGACAGCAGTCGATATTGGTCGTGTTTTCTAACTGTTATCGCGCCGTTAGTCCGGAGCCAATAGGTGGAAAGCGTGATGCGGAGCGTTTTCACTAGGATTGCCAACAAATACTTTTATTTTTAACTAGCTGTGCCCGCGACTTCGACCGCGTAGAATAGTTATTTAGGGCATCATTGAAGCCCTCACGGATGAATAACAAATTTTCCCCATATTTTTCATTATTTATTTGCTCCTTATAGTTGCAGCGTGATGTTATATATCCTAAAGCCTTCCTCGATAAATTTTTCAATTCGAACCAGTAGTTCTTGAGATTAGCGCGTTCAAACAAACAAATAAACAAATTCTTCAGCTTTATAATATTAGTATAGATTATTTTCCCCCGATTTCTAGTTACCCTTACCTAATGTCACCCTTAGTTCTAATGCCGTGTGGTTCCCGGCACGTATAAAAAAGAATAGGACCACTCCATCTTGTCCCCATGGATGGCGTTAGAAGAGACTAAGTGATAGGATTATAAACTTGGAATTCTTCTTATTGAAGACCACGGCATCTTATAAACATCTGGCTATCTAATCTATTATCTAATCGACGGCCTCTGTGGCGCAGCGGTAGTACGCTTATCTGTGGCATCGGAGGTCCCGGGTTCGAATCCCGGCCAGGGCATGATGAGAAAAGAACATTTTCTGATTGGCGTGGGTCTTGGATGTTTATCTATATAATTATTTATTATAAAATATAGTATCGTTGAGTTAGTATCTCGTAACACAAGTCTAGAACTTACTTCGAGGCTAACTCAATCAGTGTAATTTGTCCCGTATATAAAAATAAATATAAATAAAAAATTATCTGATAATCATCTGGCTAACGACTCAATTGCGTTCTTTTCTAAAAGTCAAGAATATCCGATGCGACTCCTGTCTTACTTAAGTAACCTTGTTCACAAATGAATCTACTCACTTATAATGGCTGCTGCAATAATATTTTAAACATGCTGTCTTTTCTCAATGGAAAACGTACCGAAAAAAGAGCTAAGAAATATTAAGACAAGATGGCTGCCAGCCCTGTCTCGCAACTCGTAAAATTATACAGCGACAGGCATATTATTGTATTATTTAAATGATACATATAATAAGTTTTATGCGTTTGTTTGTCGCTACGGGCGGTATCGAGTCAATATGAAACGCGTTACGTTTTATGGCACCGTGTATTGGCGGTTATTGTTTCATTTTGAAGGAACTTTTGTTGTCTTAGATAGTCTATTTCTTCCACCTGACCTTAGTTCCCGTCATATCCTCACCACTCTGGAGGAAAATTCGGGGTACGTACTTGACCATAGATCCTGAATTGGGTGAGTCATGATTTTACACGCGACTCTAATAAGAACCTTTGCAGGAAAACTTAAACATACATACATATGGTCACGTTTATATCATTTGAGGTGTAGACAGAGCCTGACTGGCCACGGTCAGTTATTTGCCTTAATGATAGAATTGTGATTCAAATAGTGACAGGTTGATAGCCCATCGCCTAAAAAAGAATCCCAAGTTTGTAAGCCTATCCCTTAGGCGCCTTTTACTACATCCATGAGAAAGAGATGGTGTGGTCCTATTCTTTTGCATTGGTACCAGGAACCACACGGCAAAAAACTTAAACCCGTATTAGATCATGATTTCACATCTAGTTGCCTAAATGTATTGGTTTCCTCACTATCTTTTCTCTCACCGTAAGAGCATCGGTTAGTATTCATAATAGTCATTGGTACATGGCCGAGGTGGGATTTGAACATATGTCTCTATGCTCATCACGCATTTTACCGGCACAATATTGATTAGACCACCGACGCTCCAATTATTTGTCCTAGATAGTTTATGTCTAATGGTAAAATTATTGCATCAGATCTCATCTCTCAGGCTGATCTCACTTATTATCATAATGTATTGATCATGTTAATGACAAGTACGATAAAAACATAGAGTCAAAATCTTGTCATAAGCGCCGTGTGGTTCCCGGCACCAACAGAAAAAAGAATAGGACCACTCCATCTCTCTCCCATGGATGTCGTAAAAGGCGACTAAGGGGTAGGCTTATAAACTTGGGATTCTTCTTTTAGGCGATGGGCTAGCTAGCTGTCACTATTTGAATCTCAATTCTATCTTAATGCCAAATAGCTGAACGTGGGTTATCAGTCTTTTCAAGACTGTTGGTTCTGTCTACTCCGCAAGGGATATAGACGTGGTTATATGTATGTATGTAGTCATAATCTTAAGTGCTAGGAAAAAAACGGAAAGTTGACTAAATTGAAAATCTTGCATATTAAAAAAAAATATGAAAGTAAGTGTACAGTACACTGTATTAGTACTGAGTAATCCTAGAGCTTTGCGTCTAGATTTTACCTTTGATAGAGTATTGTATCGGGCCGGTCGTAACTGGAAAAATCCAGGAAATACCGCCCTGCGCCGGATCCCGGCGGCCGATAACCGGTTAGCATTTGTATGAGAAAGATCTATAATACAAAATAATAAGACTATAGAAGAAACAACCTCATAATGCATTAAGTATTTTATTTTTTACATCGCTAAATTAACTTTTTTAATTATAAAATATAGAAAGAGTCATGAATGGCTAATAAATATAATAGTTCATAGTATTCGTGAAGGCAGATGCGTCATTGTTTTGAATTTATATGTCATTATTTTCTTCGAAGTACAACCTTTTTCTCATACAATGGAGCCTGGTTCATAAGTTGCGTTAGGATAATAAAGAAGGCGACCTTCCCGCCTTTTTGTTCTAGCAGATTCTCGATAAAAGTTTTAATTTTGAGTAATTAATCAACTTGGCGATTAGAGTAATGCCACGCGATAACTTTTTATATAGCACTAGCTGTGTCCGCGACTCCGTCCGAGTGGAATAGTTATTTTGGGCATCATTGAAGCCAAGAAGGAAGGATTTCCCGTGTTTTTTCACATTTTCCATTATTTCTTCGTTCCTAATAGTTGCAGCGTGATGTTATATAGCCTAAAGCCTCGATAAATGGTGTATTCAACACAAAATAATTTTTCAATTCGAACCAGTAGTTCCTGAGATTAGCGCGTTCAAACAGCACAACCAAATTCTTCAGCTTTATAATATTAGTATAGATTTGATGGACAAAGTACCACATCTGTCCTCTCCATATTGCGTATTCTGGTTAACAAACGATATGGGAAATCCGCTACAAACATGTGCACCTTTGTTGATCCGATCCCGTTGTGTTCAACATTCTAAAGGGCAATAGCTGTTTGTAAAGGATTGTTGAAGAATTCTTAAGTCTCCTTTCAATACCTGCAGATGGTTTAGCCGGCTTCGAAAAATGGTTGATAGCGTTGTTATTATTCTGGTCTCTCTATCATCGTCGTTTGAAATTCTTAACCTTATGACGATAATACGGTATAATAAGACTATTCACTTGTTATAACTACTTGTACTACTTACTTATTACTTGTTTACGATTGTGTTTTATTAGGTTCATGTTTTTATGTGTTCATGTTCAATGTGAAATTTCGAATGTTTTAAAAATGGAGATGTTTGGAGTACCCGTAATCTATACTTATATTACAAAGTTGAAGAGTTTGTTTGTTTGTTTGAACGCGCTAATCTCAGGAATTAATGGTTCGAATTGAATTTTTTTTTGTGTTAAATATACCATTTATCAAGGAAGGCTTTAGGCTATATAACATCATGCTGCAACTATAAGGAGCGAAGAAATAATGGAAAATGTGAAAAATATGGGCCATCAATGATGCCTAAAATAACTATTCCACGCGGACGAAATCGCGGGCACAGCTAGTCGTCGAAGATGCATGAAAAGAGTAATGAGTGTGGAGGAAGCGGGAGAGGTTTGTAAGGATCGCAGCAAGTGGAAATCTATAGTTTCTGTCTACCCTAATGGGAGACAGGCGTGATGGTATGTATGTATGTTTAATGTTATATGTGTGTCTTTTGATAGCAATTAAATCTATCTATCTATTCGAAATTACTACTTTCTGGTTCGCAGACAGGTGTGTATTATCAAGAGCTCCAACGTGCTTTACTCCACTCCACTCCAAGGGTTCGGAGGTCAGGCGGGAGTCGCTTCATGTAAAAACCAGTCTTACCCAATCCAGGTTCCATGGTCAAAGGCACACCCTGAGCTCCTCTCCAGAGAGGTGAGGATGCAACCAGGACAAAGCCAGGAGGAAGAAGTAGCATATATTCATACGTGCTGTGTTCATATCAAAAAAAAAATATTACTTGGGTGTGCCATTATGAAATTTTCTCGTACATTCTGTAAATTTTACAACAAAAAATTTGTAACTTATAAATAATAGATGTAAGAGTCAGGTCAAGAGTACCCGAAATCCGAAATGAAGAGAGTTATGAATGTGGATGAAGCGAAAGAAGTATGCAGGAAACTTGGCAAGTGGAAAGATGTGGTCTTTGCCTACTCATCCGGGAAAAAGGCGTGATTTTATGTACATATGTATGTATGTTAGCGATGAGTTCGTTGCATAAAGCTGAGACTGCATTGTAACCGTTATTGCGAACCGAATAAAAAAGGACCAGAATTTCGCATCATATATTAAGAGTCTTCACTGTGTACGATACGAAATTAATTTTATACATACTAACATATAATCACGTTTATATCCCTTGCGAGGAAGATAGAGCCAACAGTCTGAAAAAGACCGATAGGTCACGCTCAGCTACCTGGCTTGATGATAGAATTGAGACTCAAATAGTGGCAGGTTGCTAGCCCATCGCCTAAAAGAAGAATCCCAAGTTTATAAGGCTATATATATGTCGCCGTTTACGATATTCATAAGAAAAAGACCCAGAGGCTCTGTTCCTTTTTTTCCCTAATTTCCGAATATCGCACCTTATGTTAGCGAAGGTGCTTTACGGGATGAAGCTGGGACTGCATAATGAGCGGTGACGAGCTATTGTGGTCACGGCTGTATCTCCCGAACACCGCCGACGGCCCCCGATAAACACCAATTTACATGCTTCCGAATCCGACGTCCAAGCTTTGAAGGCAAGACTGCGTCGGCGCCGTGTGGTTCCTGGTACTTTGCATATAACTTCAAACATCAAACTTTTATTTGCATATATGTATACAAAAATGTTATTACAAAGATATTCCTTGTGAGGTAGATAGAGTTAACAGTCTTGAAATGAGTGAAAGGTCACGTTCAGCTGTATAATAAATAAATAAATATATACGAGACAAATTACACAGAGTTAGCCTCGAAGTAAGTTCGAAACTTGTGTTACGAGATATAATACTAACTCAACGATACTATATTTTATAATAAATACTTAGATAGATAAACATCCAAGACCCAGACCAATCAGAGAAAGTTTGTTCCTCATTATGCCCTGACCGGGATTCGAACCCGGGACCTTCCGGTGTCATAGAAAAGCGTATTACCGCTACGCCACAGAGGCCGTGGCCGTGGTGATGGCTTAATGAAAAAATACATACATACATTTGGTCACGTCTATATCCCTTGCGGGGTAGACAGAACCAACAGTCTTGAAAAGACTCAATAGCCACGTTCAGCTATTTGGCTTAATGATAGAATTGAGATTCAAATACTGTCGATTTATATGAACGCGATTATTAAACTAGCGCTATACATACATACATAAAATCACGCCTTTTTCCCGGAGGGGTAGGCAGAGACTACCTCTTTCCACTAGCGCTATAGTACCTCCAAAACGTAATTGTACCTCAGAAAAAGGATAAATATAATGACCAAGATAATATTTTATTCCTACGTAATGAAAGTAGAATACAGTTACGAATTGAATACAAAATGTTCCATGGTTTCCTCTCGCCCCTAAAACCTTATAAATGGGATCCCGGCACGGCAGCCAAGTTACCTGAGGAACGCCACACTTCAAAGAATCTTTTGACAACTTCTGTTTCAAGATTATATCAAATCCGGTAATAATTAATTAGCATTATGCCCGTCTTTATCAAACGCCATGGCAACGAGCATTTAATTATATCCGTCACAATGTTTAGTCGCTATTTACGAATCGGGGATTTAACTGGGGCATTATGATTCCTCACAAAGCAAATTATGAACAAAAAAAAATGGATCGTGTGTTTATTTTCGGTGACGTATCACAACGTTTCTGCGAAATTCACCACGAGTTTCTATCACAGAGGATTTGGGATATTTAAGCGTGTGTAATATGTATTGTGTTGGCTGTCTGTCCTTAATAACGGCGGTGAGCGTGAATAAATAAAATAAATATGTATTTTGGGACAATTTAAACAGATTTAGCCAGACCCAAAGTCAGTATGTTATTGTTATTTTTTTTAAACATTTCATTGTTAGCGCAGCATTATTGTATTTTTAATACATACATACATACATGGTCATGTCTATATCCTTTGCGGGCTAGACAGAGCCGACAGTCTTGAAAAGACTGATAGGCCACGTTCAGCTATTTGGCTTTATGATAGAATTGAGATTTAAATAGTGACAGCCCATCGCCTAAAAATAGAATCCCAAGTTTCTAAGCCTATACCTTAGTCGCCGTTGTACGCCATGGGAAAGAGATAGAGTGATCCAATTCTTGTATTGGTGCCGGACCACACGGCACTATTTTTAATAGAATCATCTATTCCATCCAGCCGATGAGAGAATGATCTCTTTTTTTCTTGATCACACATTAGTTTGAATCCAGTACACTTCATGAAAAGGCAAGATCGTTACTACTGCGTCGCCGAGGTCGACGATTATGATTCTTAGTTTCAAAACTGCTCAACAAACTGGCAAGATAGTGAAAACAATAGATACGTCAGGTGCGAACAGTTCATTAATCTCTACCGGGATCGCGTGCGCATCGCAATCAGCTCATATCGGCGCTATCAGCGCATCTACACCAGCCAATGGACTCGTTGATTTAGTGGCCATCGTTCCGCCCGGGAAGTTGGTATCTAACTTGATCCAGGTTCGAGTTTTGTTGAACACAATAATTAATATCTGATAAATAATTTTCATTTGAGGCGCGCCGTGTGGTTACCGGCACCAATATAGAAAACAATACGACCACATCACATCCATCGCTTTGCCATGGTTGTCGTAAAAGGCGACTAAGGCTTGTACACTTGGGATTTTTCTTATAGCCTTTAAGACTGTTGGCTCTGTTTCCGCAAGGGGTATAGACGTGATTATGTCATGTTAATAAAAAAGAACGTGATATCATATTATGAAAATTTTTAAACAGATATAAAAATTTAATCCTACTACTATTATAAAGGCGAAAGTTTGTATGGATGTTTGTTACTCTTTCACGCAAAAACTACTGAACCGATTACCATGAAATTTGGTATGTAGGTAGTTGAAGACCCAGAATAACACATAGGCTACTTTTTATCCCAGAGTTCCCGCGGGATTGATAGGGTTTCCATGCGGACGAAGTCGCGGGCGGCCTCTAGTATTAAAATATATTAAAGTCACACTAAAGTATTGAGGATGTAACCACGGTGAACGGTAACATAAACCAGTTATTAATTTAGTTATTTCATAAAAGCCAAACAGCTTAACGTGGCCTATCAGTCTTTTAAAGACTGTTGACTCTGTCTACCCCAGAAGGGATATAGCTTATATGTATGTTTGATATTATATGTATGTAATAATTTAGTAAACATAGTATAGTAAACATACATACATACATATATATTAGTAAACATACATACATACATAAAATCACGCCTCTTTCCCGGAGAGGTAGGCAGAGACTACCTCTTTCCACTTGCCACGATCTCTGTATACTTCCTTCGCTTCATCCACATTCATAACTCTCTTCATACAAGCTCGGCGGTTTCGGGTACTTTTGACCTGACCCTTTACCAGGACGTCCTTAATTTGATCAAGATACGTTCGTCTAGGTCTTCCAACTCCGACCTTTCCCTCCACACTCTCCTTGTATATCTGCTTAGTCAACCTGCTTTCATTCATCCTCTCCACATGACCGAACCATCTTAACATACCCTTTTAGTAAATTTAGTAAACTTGGTCATAATCTGTTGTGGATGTCGATTAACGGTCCAAACACAATTGCGAGCCAAGCTAGGTGAGATTTACACTGGATGCAGTGCCAAGAGCCAGCAAGTCATGACATGTTTACGAGGCTACTTACCATTCTAGGTCAAACTCACCGAGGACAATGACAACGTGTAGTGTGAACATACAAACATACATAAATTCACGTCTCTTTCTTAGAGAGGTAGGCAGAAAATAACAGGTGAATTTAAACTGTAATACAATACTTGTTTATAAAACTGGTGATTCAAATAGTGACAGGTTGATAGCCCATTGCCTTATATAAGCCTATTTCTTAGTCGCCTTTTACGAAATGCATGGGCAAGAGATGGAGTGGTCCTATTCCTTTTCCTATTGGTACCGGGACTGGTTCAGGCAAAAGAGAGAGATAATTTTTAAAGATCCATAGAATAACTACGTTAAAACGTCACATTATCCATTTATAGGTAGTTTCCATCTTGGTTCCCGTCTCCTGAGTGCAACTAGTTGCTGAAACATCATGTTTGTATGTATGAGACTCGGCCGCCATTTACATACAACACGCTTCCACTCGGGTGCTGCCTGCGAGAATCGCTAGGAATTTAAAGGCAGGTAGGAGTTCACTGAATTATGAACTCTATGGTAACTTGGCATAGAGTACAAAAATAAAGATAACTAATTTTTTCAATGGAATAGAACATGATTTTCAAAAGAATTCTGATTTGTCATGTTGGCATACCGATATAGTGGTAGTTTTGATGGTTGCGTCCTCTCTAGAGAGAAGACCGGGGTCAGTTAAACTAGGTTTTTACACGAAGCGACTCCTGTCTGACATATTGTATATACATATTGTCACGTCTATATCCCCTGCGGGGTTGACACAGCCAACAGTCTCTAAAAGACTGATAGGCCACGTTCAGCTATTTGGCTTAATGATAGAATTAAGATTGAAATAGTGACAGGTCGCTAACCCATCGCCTTATAAAACAATCTCGGGTTTATAAGCCTTTCCCATTATCAACTTTTACGACATCCATGGGAAAGAGATGGAGTGGTCCTATTCTTTTTGTTTTCGGTGCCGAGCACCACACGGCACTTTATTTACCTACTAGCTGTGCCCGCGACTTCGTCCGTGTGCAATAGTTATTTGGGGCATCCTTGAAGCCCTCAAGGATGAATAATTTTCGGCGTTTTTTTTCACATTTTCTTTTATACCTTCGATCCTAATAGTTGCAGCGTAATGTAATATAGCCTAAAACCTTCCTTGATAAATGGTCTATTCGATACAAAAATAATTTTTCAATTAGAACTAGTAGTTCCTGAGATTAGCTCGTTTAAACAAGCAAACAAACAAACTCTTCAGCTTTATAATATTAGTATAGATTTAATGAAACAAAAACAGTAATTTTTCTCATCGAAGATTTCACACACTCGTGCTACATACTCGTATAAAGTCGTATTCGCATCACGTCAGTCCACAAATAACGGTGTTACGTCAAGTGTCGCGTTTACTGTACAGTCAGCTGAACGTCAACTTACTCATATCGTAATACGGCATCTATTGCGACGGCTTACAAGCTAATGTTGGGGAGTGTTATGCGTGGTCCACTGTACATGAGAACATTTCTCACGATCTTATTGCTGCGGAGGCACTAATTTGCCAAATACAAATTCTGACGCAGAAACGGCAGGAAATGCTTTGAGTTTACCTTCATTTGTCAATAGGAAAGGATACGTTAGTAATATTTCGAGGTGACAAATGAAAATACTTTATCTACTTAGCCTGTTATATCCGAATCTCAATGTCGTTTTTAAGCTATCAAAATTTGCCTTCAAATTTTGTGACAATAGGCACCGTCTACCCCGTTAAGGATATACGCAGTCTTAGCTGTCTGCCCAGTGCAATCTTCATATATTTATCAATTTGATTAACCTGTTTTTGAGATGACGACAGACTAACAGAAGCAAAGCAAAACTAAACAGCTGGATGGAATTAAAAATAAAAATTTCTGCTGAATTATTCTGACGTAAGACACTGTAAACAATAAGATACATTTAAAAATCCCACTCGGTTTTAACGAAACCATCGTACATTTAAATACACACCTGCAACTTCTAATTAAAATGTAACAGCGCCGCGAAGGAACCTTTTAACATAAAAAATCTGAGAACCGCACAACGTTATCTCTGCGATACTATTTCACAATGATTAATCAACAACAATGTTTATCTTTCGCTTTCCGCTTCAACTTTCACAACTAAATTTTATTATTCTACAACAACACAACCATTACTGTTAATGAACCAGATTTAATTTCACCAAGCGAACGAAACAAGCAACGGATCTTGTTTGAAGCGATGAAGTAGTTTAGTTTCAGCGGCAAAGTGTGAGGGTCGGAGTCACTAGCCACGCCTATTGTTATCAAGTTGAAATCAGGCGGTCTTTTTACGTTAGCACCCCGTTTGCGTCTTAGTGGAGGCCTTTTCAGTTTATGTTTGCAGAATTCAGATATAAAAGGAAATGTAGGCTGGGCTAACAGAAGTTTGTTTGAATATAAACAACACAAAATTTACGAAGGTTCAGCTTTCATTGTATGAAGACCGAAGAGTGACCGTTTTCAAACCTTTTATGTTTGTTGGTGCATTGTGTTTTTGGATTTTTTTCATGGTATAATTGTTAAGTAAATTATCTCGTTTTGAATGCCTTAACTAAGCTTTAGTTTAAAATAAGAGGTTCTCAATTTGACGTATATTTTATACCTAGATTCAAATTGGTATGCCTGCGGCTTCTCAAGTAAAAAGTATTATTCCGTTAATTTCTGTTTTTACGGTAATTTTGAGACGTAAATAGTAATTGGTAGTAATCACCTTGACCAGAAGTCTTTAAAGACAGTCTGAAATGGATATGTCAAAAAGTCATATTATACTTTTTTTCTAACTGACACTATTTATCAGTTTATACCAACCACAGTCACAGATAAACACACAAACTCTGCACTGTTATGTTATTTTGCAGCCATTTTGTAAGGTCACATCAAGAATACACGAAATCTTCCGAGCTTGCTCCAATATTCATCTCTCCTCTCGCGGGTCTACTGGAAGAGATTTCTATTGAAATAAGTAGCACCTTTGTACTATAATAACTGAATTATATAATTTTGTGTACATAAATGAAAAGTGCCGTGTGGTTCCTGGCACCAATACAAAAAGAATAGGACCACTCCATCTCTTTCCCACGGATGTTGCAAAGGGCGACTAAGTGATAGGCTTACAAACTTGAGATTCTTTTTTAGGCGATGGGCTAGTAACCTGTCACTATTTGAATCTCAATTCTATCATCAAGCCAAATAGCTGTGGCCATTCAGTCTTTTCAAAACTGTTGGCTCTGTCTACCCCGCAAGGGATATAGACGTGACCATATGTATGTATAAATGAAAAAGAGAGTTATGAATACGGATAAGGCGCAAGAAGTATGCAGGGATCGTGGAAAGTGGATGGATGTAGCCTTTGCCTACCCCGTCTGGAAATGAGAGGCGTAATTGTATGTACGTATTTTAGGGCCGCTTTCGCTCAATCCGAATCAGATTCGAGACTTTAGTATTTCATTTTACCAAAAACCTATTGACTTTCATCAATATTTTTCAGTTTACACTAACCTAACCACGCTCATATAAACTCTGTACTGACTGAGACAAGTAATACCCAACCATTAGTTAGCCCCATCATGGCTAAGCGGCTCTCAAGACGGCAATAAAACCCCTGGAATGTCCCCCAGGGTACTTCATCCACTATATTTCAAGGCTCCATTTAAAAGGTTATGACTTGCAAGGATTACATTAATTTTAATCTACACACTATTGTCATTGGCAAAGATAAGATTATGTAAAATTTACGATTCAGCCTACTTTATGGCTGTCGTCTTGGCGTAGTGGTGATTTTCTCGCCTACAAATGTGGAGTCCAGAGTTCGCGGTCAAGGTCATGATTTCTTTCATATTTTCCTTGGTTGTGAAACTTGGTTCGAATGCCAAAGTTTGCGAGACTTGTAAGTATGTATACATGGATAGTTCTAGTCACGTCTATATTCCTTGCGGGGTAGACAGGGTCAACAGTCCTGACCAGACTGACAGGCCACGTTCAGCTGTTTGGCTTTATGATAGAATTGAGATTCAAATAGTGACAGGTTGCTAGCCCATCGCCTTAAATAAGAATCCCAAGTTAAAAAGCCTATCCCTTAGTCGCCTCTTACGACATCCACGGGAAAATGAGATAGAGTGGTCCTATTCTTTTTTATATTAGTGCCGGGATCCACACGGCACATACATAAGTATACATACTATTTAATCTCAATTCCATCATTAAGCCAAACAGCTGAACGTGGCCTTTTTGACCCAACGCAGTTCTTTGACAAAAACAAATTTAACCAACAAAGCCCTTACATAATCTTAAGCAGGCAGATACTTATTTTAATAATCTCCTTAAGCGGCCTGCCATTTATAAATCAGCTGTTGTAATATTATCCGGAGACCCGCCGGCTTAAATTATTAAAATGTCTGCTTGGGTGAATTTGGGAAATAAAATCCTGATTAGTAAAACATGGTTTTAGTTGGGAGTGAAGTGCGCAGACATTTTTGAGGGACTAGAAATAGTAGGACTATCAATCAATCATTTTCATCACTATGCGAAAAAAAAAAGTGCTTGCGAGGGCTTATTTTCTGATTAGAATATTGATTTCGATCTTTATACATTCCTGAATTAATCAAGACACGACTCACAAAAGCGACTTTCTTTAGCCTTCCTTACGTACGTAGGTACCCACTTGAAGTCTTGGCTCTTGAGGCTTAATCTCTCCACTTGTCCCGATCTCTGCATACTTCATTCGGGAAGAATATCAGAAGATAATACATTACTAGACCACAGTGGAACTTTCATAAGTGTCATATAATTTAAAGGCGCCGGTAGCGGGATGATTGTAAAATAAGTCTGTGCTAAGGACTGCTTGGAGGTTTAAGAGCTCATAAAATGAATGGATTCCTGTGATGAAAGTTTCATTTATGGTCCAAGTAGTACTTGGACTGGGTTTATCGGTGTGTTATTTATAGAAATCTATTAACTGCGAATATTATTTAGTGGTGATTTTACACTGTACGTACATATGTATATGGCATAATTTTTTTATGGTAGGTACATATGTTAATGGCTTTATACATACATACATAAAATCAAGCCTCTTTTCCGGAGGGGTAGATAGAATCTACATCTTTCCACTTGCATATCCCTGCATACTTCTTTCGTTTTATCCATATTCTTAAGTCTGTTTCTTGTTCGTCAGTTTCAGGTACTCTTGACCTGACCTGGCTTTATATCTCATATGAAATAGACTCTAAGACTTTTCGTGATTATGTCTCTGTCTACTCCATAAAGGATGAAGAGGTTATATGTATGTGTGTATAAACAAGCCGAGTACCAAACGCTATCGTAAGATATAGGACCATAAGTTGTATAGTAACTGACAACTTAACAGTTAAACCTCCAACAAGGCAACTGCATTTGTAGCTACACTGGTTAATGGTTCTTTACTAATCGTTTGTATGTTTTTTGATGAACATTTTTTTATTCTAGTCAACATATACGGTACACTTATTTCCCTTTTGTTTTATAAGAAAAACAAATACTATATTATTAAGTACCGTATTTTGTAAATCAATCGAATTATTTCATTAATTAATCAGAATAAATAAATAACTAATTTGATACCAAACTAATATTATATTTTAAAATTGTACAGTCCCCGCATGGCATCAACTTGCGGGAGTGTGCCCAGAAGGCTGGCAGCATTGCCATTTTGGTGACGGTACAATTTATTTTGGTAACTAGAATTTCTAACCTCTCAACGAACTAAATGATTCTTCCACGCATCCAATGTCACGGACTACAGCTAGTTAAAAATAAATTGAGACTCAGTTAAATCCATAAAATACAGTCGTCGAGACAAGGTGGAAATTAGTCTCTTTGAAACGGTCTTCGCAATATTTACCCGGGCCTAATTAATACTTGGGAATATTAAAACTCCTCTCACTAATTAACAATCCGTCATCACTTTAACCCTTTATTAAGAAGAAGGACTTTGTAATGTCACAGGGAATATAAATTTATTACGCACATTTTGGTATAGATACTTTTTTTTAAAGGCATATAAAGGGCTTCTTTATACATACATACATACATATGGTCACGTTTATATCGCTTGCGGGGTAGACAGAGCCAACAGTCTTGAAAAGACTGAATGGCCACGCTCAGCTATTTGGCTTAATGATAGAATTGAGATTCAAATAGTGACAGGTTGCTAATCCATCGCCTTAAAAAGAATCCTAAGTTTGTAAGCCTATCCCATAGTCGCCTTTTACGACATCCATTAGAAAGAGATGAAGTGGTCCTATTCTTTTTTGTATTAGTGCCGGGAACCACACGGCACCACACGGCTTCTTTATATGCATTAAAAAAAGTTTAGTATATTAGTTTGAATACTTACTGATGCTTTTACGGTGAGGGAAAACATCGTAAGGAAACCTGCACTTTCAGGCAAATGGATGTGTAACCATATGATCCAATGCGGGTTAGGTTCCCCTGGAAAGGTCCTATGGGAGTCGCTTCGTGTAAATATCTACTGACTCGCCCAATCCAAGATCCCTGGTCAAGGGCTTACCTCGGGCTCCTTTCCAGACTGGTGATGATGCAGCCGAGACTATAGCCAGGAGGAAGAAAGGGCTTCTTTATAAGATGATGACGAATAGGCTAACTAAATATGTGTATTTGTACCGATAATATTTAATTTTGATAAGATTCTCATGGGATCTCTCATTTCTCAACTTCATCTTAAACTTCCTGCATTTCCACACCATTTACCACCCATGATGTGAAAGCACGTTCATTTTTCGTAACAAAAAATGGAAGACGCGTCTTTAATTTATCCAAAAGGCTATATTTCAGCCGCTAATGTATTGCCGAAAGCTGGTGAGATCAATGGGCTAACGTGCCTCCTGTTACAGGAATATGTTCTTGTCAACGTGCCTTGTATATATATATGTATAAAGCTTGTGTAATAATATATATAAAGCTTGTCTGAAGGTGTTGTGTATTCGTGATGAGCTCAGACATTTTTTTACGGAAAAGGTATTTTTTTTCTTTATTGTTCGCTAGCTTGTACTCGAAGCTTTGTCCGTGGGAATTCAGCGCCATCTACAAATTAGATAGAATAGATTTAATTTCAAAATTGGATACAAAGTAACACTTATTGACGTCACATCACTTAAATCTAATTATAACTACTACCGCTTCCAAAGCGCATGTGTAGAAGAAGCGGCGGAACAAACTATACTGCAGCACTTTCATCGGACGTTAATTTATAATATACACAGATAGACAATTTTGTAGGTATTGTATTAATTATGTACAAACTAGCTTTCGCGACCCGCCGATGCCCAATATCCTTTTCCGTGATTCACACTGCATGTATTAAAAATTTCAGTCAAATAGGTCCAGTGGTTTTGACGTGAAAGATTGACAAAACAATACCTTCACATTTAACAATAAGAGATGGAGTGGTCCTATTGTTTTTTCTAATAGTGCCGGGAACCAAACGGTTAAGATGTAATAGCAGAAATTAGGTCACCACCATACATAACATCCCCTTAAATTCCGCAAGACAAGCCCCAAATCTAAGCGTCCGACTTTTGTTAGCAAATTACTCGAAAAGCTTTAGAGAGTCGATCGGATAGTTCAAGTTGGCGTAAGTCCGCCGGTTTAAGCCGCCCAACTTGCCTAACTCCGCCAAGTCCGGGCAAGTTTAGCTCCGACCGCGGACTTAGAGATCTGGATGGCGCAATTATAAATAAATAAATAAATATGTACGGGACAAATTGAATTAGCCTCGAAGTAAGTTCGAAACTTGTGTTACGAGATATTAACTCAACGATACTATATTTTATAATAAATACTTTTATAGATAAACATCCAAGACCCAGACCAATCAGAGAAAGTTCGTTTCTCATTATGCCCTGGCCGGGATTCGAACCCGGGAGCTCGTGTGACACAGACAAGCGCACTACCGCTGCGCCACAGAGGCCGTCAAATTATAGATGTTAAGATCATTTTGAAAGAAATTCTAATTGATTTTAAGGTCTCTTTTTCTTGCCTTCAATATTCTATTTATACAATTCAAAATTTAAAAAAATAAATTTCTTCTATTTGTATACCTAACTAACGACCTGGCCGGTATCCTTTGAAGATAATTTTCTTTGTACCTACCTAAAAAAGCTATGTTAAAATCTACAAGTTTCTTTATTACTTTCGCGTTGCATTATAATATTTATCAAAACAGGTATTAAACGTGCACGTAACGTACCTTTATTTTATCTCGGACGTTATGAATCTTCTTACAACGTTTAAGAAGAAGAAGAAAATGCTGCAGTGCAGTTTGTTACCGCTTCTTCTGCATTGACGCCTTGGAAGCGGCAGTAAACTTAGTTTTAAGTAATTTATTTGACGTCAACCAATGTTGTTAAACCATACGTTTTGACAATTATTAAGGGATATGAAGTATCCTATAGTAATGAATAAAATTTTGAATTTGAATTTGAATTTTACAATGATCTGTGGTCACCGAGCGACTGATTCGAAACGTCTGACATAAAATAAAGGTACGCAGTCGTAGTCTCTTCTTACGCCTTCGGAACAGAAGAGTGACGCATGTAAGATCTAGATTTTTCTCCTACATATATACATACATACACATGGTCACGTCTATATCCCTTGCGGGGTAGACAGAGCCAACAGTCTTGAAAAGACTGAATGGCCACGTTCAACTATTTGGCTTAATGATAGAATTGAGATTCAAATAGTGACAGGTTGCTTACCCATCGCCTAAAAAAGAATCCCAAGTTTGTAAGCCTATCCCTTACTCGCCTTTTACGACATCCATAGGAAAGAGATGGAGTGGTCCAATTCTTATTTGTCATGGTGCCGGGAACCACACGGCATCTTTTTACCACCATCCTGTTCCAAACCCTTCCTTAGTTCCGTGTAACGCCTGTGTTGACTGTGTCCTCACAACTTTAATTGCCCCCCAGAACCCGGGGGCAGTCAATAGATACAATTTGATAGGATTTGTGGCTGCAACTCCTAAGTGGGGTGTGATGTTACAAGGTGCTTTGATTGCATTCGTTAGCTATTGTCTGCTCTTGATCGGTTTAGTTACGTGTAGATTGCCATATTATATCAAGATATTTATTGAGAATTTGATTGAGTGCCGTGTGGTTCCCGGTACCAATGAAAAAAGAATAGGATCACTCCATCTCTTTACCATGGATGTCGTAAAGGGCGACTAAGGGATATGCTTTCAAACTTGGGATTCTTTTTTTTAGGCTGGCACTATTTGAATCTACATACATACATACATAAAATCACGCCTCTTTCCCGGAGGGGTAGGCAGAGACTACCTCTTTCCACTTGCCACGATCTCTGCATACTTCTTTCGCTTCGTCCACATTCATAACTCTCTTCATACAAGCTCGGCGGTTTCGGGTACTTTTGACCTGACCCTTTACCAGGACGTCCTTAATTTGATCAAGATACGTTCGTCTAGGTCTTCCCACTCCGACCTTTCCCTCCACACTCTCCTTGTATATCTGCTTAGTCAACCTGCTTTCATTCATCCTCTCCACATGACCGAACCATCTTAACATACCCTTTTCTATTCCTGTAACTACATCTTCTTTCACATCACAACATTCCCTTATCACGCTGTTCCTTATCCTGTCACTCAATTTCACACCCATCATACTCCTTAACGCTCTCATTTCCACTGCATTTATTCTGCTTTCATGCTTCTTTTGCATTCCCAACTTTCACTCCCATACAGCAGCAGCAGCTATTTGAATCTCAATTCTTTAATTAAGCCAAATAGCTGAACGTGGCCATTCAGACATTTCAAGACTGTTGGCTCTGGCTACTGGGATATAGACGTGACCATATGTATGTATGTTGTATTGAGAAGCTGTTCCTACTTCATCTACCTCCTGGCTTTAGTACCGGTCAAACTAATGTACACAATTCATTCATTCATTCATATAATCACATCTACATCTCTTGCGGGGTAGACAGAGCCAACAGCCTCGAAAGACTGACAGGCCACGTTTAGCTATATGGCTTTGTGATGGTAATGTACATAACATACATACATACATATGGTCACGTCTATATCCCTTGCGGGGTAGACAGAACCAACAGTCTTGAAAAGACTGAATGGCTACGTTCAGCTATTTAGCTTCTAGCTTCTATGATAGAATTGAGATTCAAAGAGTGACAGGTTGCTAACCCATCGCCTAAAAAAGAATCCCAAGTTTGAAAGCCTTAGTCGCCTTTTACGACGTCCATGTGAAAGAGATGGAGTGGTCCTATTCTTTTTTGTATCGGTGCCGGGAACCACACGGCACTTTGTATGTACATAACTTCGATAATAGTCACTGGTACATGGCCTCGGTGGGATTCGAACCGGCGCCTTTAAGCGCAACATGCTTTATAACCGGGCAGCTTACCGATTCGACCATCGACGCTCTGACGATCCGACCATAAGAAGAAGTATGTATTAGGCATTAAAAAACCCCCTCTTTGAAGTGTAAGAAGAACACATTTTAGCCGTTACTAGAGCAGCTTTAGACCAGAAATTGGACATTCTCTAAGAGTTTTTCTCGTGAACATAAAAACTGGTGGAAGATAAAGTTTCAAGTTCGCAAAGTATGCAAATGTAGTGCATTAAGAACTCACAGTTATAACTTGTTACCATGAATATTCGGGATTTAATGTATGTTCATGTAAATAAATTGGAAAATAAAACAAGTGTCACAAGTTTTATTCAAATTACATTATAGGTGCCGTGTGGTTCTCAGTACTAATATCAAAAAGAATAGGAACACTTTAACTCTTTCATATGGACGTCGTAAAAGGCGTCTAAGGGACAGACTTATAAACGTGGGATTCTTCTTTTAGGCGATGGGCTAGCAACCTGTCTCAATTTGATTCAAATTGTGACAGGTAATAATAAACCCGCTGTATAATTTTTATCCCAGTAAATACTATAGATACCTTGTGATTTGCGAATAACCTGTAATCTCTTGTAAGTGGCAATGAATTCGCGTGGGTAGGTAGCGCTAAATTCGCGGGTGTAGGTGGCGGTAAATTCGCGTGTTTAGATGCGAAGCTGCGAGCAAAAGCTAGTTATTTTATAAAGTACTTACGATATTGAATAGAATAGAATAGAATAGAATAGAATAGATTTATTTTCAAAATTGGATACAAGGTATCACTTATTGACGTCACATAACTTAAATCTAATTATAATTACTACCGCTTCCAAAGCGCATGTGTAGAAGAAGCGGCGGAACAAACTACACTGCAGCATTTTCACAGGACGTCAATTTACAAATATAGATCTCTTAAATCTAAATCGTGGACGAATGCACATTGTCTACATTAAAAAACATGTATGAATGTAGAACTGATTATGTCAATACGAATATTTCGTCAAATAAAATAAATATAAAATAAAATATGTACATACTGTACAAATTATGTCAAGATCATGTCAAAAATACACAAGCATTTAAGAGGCCATTATGTCCAGCTCGGGCCACACATGTTTATCATTAATATAATCATCCGTGCTGTAATAGGCTTTCCTACAAAGCTCAACTTTAATATACTGTTTGAATTTTCTTTCATTCATTTCAAGAACACTTTTTGGTAATTTATTATAAAATCTTATACAATTAATCAGAAATGATTTCCCTACCTTAGCCAGCCGATGTGCTGGGATCGACAACTTGTAATTGTTCCGCAGTGATCTACTAGTACATTCACCTACTTTTTTGAAAGAGTCTAAGTTTTTCCTAACATGCATGATGTTATCGAATATGTATTGGGAGGGCAAAGTTAAAATATTTAGGTTTTTGAAAAAATCTCTAAGGGAATCTCTTTGTTTAAGACCGTAGATATATCGAATTGCCCTTTTTTGTAAAATGAAAATAGTTATGCTGCAGAACTAAGCCTTTTAGAAAGTTTTAAAATGTGAGCATGCCATTTCAAATTTGAATCTAATGTTATTCCTAAGAAAGTAGTACTATCAACAAAATCTAATCTTTTACTACTTATACTAATATCCACATTTGCCTGCCGCACATTGGGAAGTGTAAACTTAATGCATTGGGTCTTATTTGCATTTAACAGTAAGTTGTTGATTGTAAACCAGTTAGAGATGGCGGCTAAAGTGCTATTCACATCATCACAGATTTCGCTACGGCGGTTCATTTTAAAAATTAGTGACGTATCATCTGCAAACAACACGATGCCAGTCTGTTTCTCAATCATGCAAGGCAGGTCGTTGATATATATCAGAAAGAGAAAAGGTCCCAAAATGGAACCTTGCGGTACCCCAATTTTTACCGTCGCTCCTTTCGATTTTGTATTATTTAAATCTACCGTCTGTAATCTATCACTAAGATATGATTTAATTAGTTCAACGGCAGCAGTATCGAACCCGTAATGAGCGAGCTTGAGCAGAAGAGTTCTATGATCTACGCAATCAAATGCTTTGGTCAGATCGCAAAACACTCCGATGGCATCCTGTGAGTCTTCCCATGCATTGAGAATATGAGTGACAAGAGCCACACCTGCATCTGTTGTACATTTCCCCTCAGTAAAGCCGTATTGCTGACTATGAAATAATTTATTAGACTTAAAGTAACGCTGCATTTGATTAAGCATGATTCTCTCGAACACCTTGCTCAAAATTGGTAAAATTGAGATTGGTCTATAATTACCAGGATCTGATTTTTCACCTTTCTTGAATAATGGAATTAGTTTACTATACTTCATTAAATTTGGAAATATCCCTTGGTCAACACAATTATTGAATATATAAGCTAAGTCCCCAGCTATAATATTTATAATATGACATATCACAACAGCCGACATACCCCAATAATCCTCAGACTTTTTCAGATTAAGTTCTTTAAAGGTATTAATAATGTCAGTAGGGTCAATATTTAAGAATTTAAATTTGGAACTGCAAATGCTGACATTATTTTTAAGTAGAATTTCAGCTTCATTAGGGCATGAGTCAATATTAGAGTTAATTCCAACGGTATATTTGTAAAAAAATGTTCAAATAAATTTACTATTTCTGTTGTAGATGTAATTTTCCTATCATTAAATTTAATTTCATTAATATTTTCTTTAAAATTACTTCTACCAGTTTCCTTGTTTATAACACTCCAGGTTTCCTTTGTTTTGTTAGGAGCATTACTTATTTTGTTTTTAATGAACAAAGATTTTGCATGTAGACATACTTTTTTGAAAATTTGAAAATTATTGACTAAATCTACCTCGTAAGGCTTAAAAACTTGTCATGTATATGAAATTGAAAACACATCACTTTCAATTTGTGGATCGGTTAATTCTCCAAAAATGAGGTCAGTAACACGTCAAAGGTCGAATGAAACTGTTCTCAATATGACGACAACATATCAACTTTGGTTCAGTCCAGAGTTCTGCAATGTGCATCCATTTCATTTGAATTTTAAAAATATTCTCCCCCGGGAACTCCCCAACTCGGGGATTCCACTGCAAATAGGTGTACATTATACTGAGTTAGAAACTTTTTCGCATAAACTTGTTTTTAATGTTTAACATGTGTTTTCGCAATATATTTTTTTTTGTTATCTGAACACGCTTAGTTTTTATTTTGCATGTGCATGTTATGTGCATGCTGTTTTTTTTCTTAGGTAAATGTAACGGTCAATCAAGGCCGTGTGGTTCCCGGCAACAATACAAAAAAGATTCAGACTTTTCAAGATTGTTGGCTCTGTCTACCCCGCAAGAGATATAGACGTGACATATGTATGTAATCAAGGCAGTCCGGGGTGTGTTTTAAAACATGATCCATTTCAGGGAACGACTGTTATGTATTTTATTTGTATTTCTGTTAGTATATTATTATATTGTTGCTAACAACATAGTGTCTTGCCGCTTTTAACTTAACTGGAAGAGATCCCGTCATAAGTCCGTCATTGCAAGTGATTTGTTTCTTTTATAACTATGTACTAAACATAAAGATATACCTACCAAACAAATAAACTGCTGTCTGATCTTATTGGGGAAAAGCTGTAGGAGTCAACGGAATCCAAATTTCATACAATATCATAAATTTGATAACATATGATTTTAACTAAATACATTAAATACCGTTAATAATAAAGATAAAGAAAAAATAAAAAACATAAAAAACCACAATACTATTATAAATACGAAATTAAGTTTATTTGCGTCACGTGTTGTCTACTGATCCAATGAATACAAAAATAAATGTTACGGATGGAAGAATAGGTAAATGAAAAATTCCCGTGGGATTTAGAGTATCTATTCATATTATATAAATAAATAGTATACGTGGCGCATAAATCATCTAAATCACGCGTATAGATGGCGCTAAATTCGCGCGGGCGCAGATGCATGTTAAAACTAGTTACACGTACAATATAAAATACATTATTAGCCAGTAACAAAGCGACCACCAGCTCAAAAGGAGAGCTCATGCAGTTTTAATTTTGCGCCACACAACAGCTGGAACTTATTCCAGCAGACGCTACTTATTTTTAAAACATGCGAGAGTCTCACAAAGCGTTGATAAACTAATTAATCCCTTATTAAGTTTGTAACAAGCTGAATACTGCATGGCGTGTGCAAGAGAGCAACAAATTTTCTGGAGAGCTGGTAGTTTCATTTTTCTACGTGCAAGGGGTGTGGCGCAAGTTAATCGAGGAAGCGTTTGTTTATCGTTTCTAGGTACTGAAAGACTCAGCTTCAGTTTTCTTCAATCTGCTCTTATGCTCAATTTATTTTAACTGCGTTTAATAAAATTAACTAAAGAGAAAATTAATGTTTTTAAGTTAATTACCGATTTGGTGTGTAAGATACACCAATTTATTTTAAAGAAACCACATTTTTTTGATAGAGCGATGAAGCAAAGTATGCTGAGACCAAAATTATGTATATAAGACAGTTTTTTTATATCAACGTCAAAATCATTATAGCTGTTGTTAGGAATTTGAAAAAAAAATAGCTGTCCGATATGACAAAAGAATTTTGCGTTTATAAGTTATTAATCCTTATTAAACATCTTACCAACTTACTGACTAACCATGTAAAGTTAAAACGATTTTTTTTATATTAACACATATCAAACTGAAAGCGGCTATCGAGCTTTCTTGAGATTGTGACCGTAAATAATAAACATTGAAATTGTCCGACCCGGGTATAGTAAAATCTTTTAACCAAGGCCGGAATCGCGCTACAAAAGCCGACCAACTCATCTCCCGCCATCGCTCATGACTTAGCCCTGACACCGCTACTAAAGATTTTATTTGCACCAGGACAACTATAGTGTACTATAGTTGTCCTGGTAAAGTTTAAAACTGCAATTAATATAGCGATATTATGAGCTGAGAATTATCAGAGTGAAATTAATATTATAAGACATAGCTGCTTTTGGGTAATATCTCTAGACTCTGGCGTGTTATTGACGGTTTATTTTGATATGGAGACGTTACAATATAGGTAATAACATACATACATATAGTCACGTTTATATTCCTTGCGTGGTAGACAGAGCCAACAGTCTTGAAAATACTGAAAGGCCACGTTCAGCTGAATATAGTTTAATAATGGAATTGAGATTCAAATAGTGTCAGGTTGCTAGCCCATCTCCTATAAGAGGAATCCCAAGTTTTTAAGCACATGCATAAGTCTTAGTTTAAAATTACACTTATTCTTGGATAGCCAAACAGCTGAATGTCAATCAGTTTATTTAAAACTGTTCGCTCTGTCTGCCCCGTGGGGGATGTAGACGTGATTATATGTATGTATGTATGTTAAAATGTATGAGAAGGAATCCAAAATGATATTCATTAAAAATACTGTAAATAACGCGATTTGGATTGGGGTTTGAAATTAAATGTATGTACAATAGACTTGTAACATTACATCATTCAGTTCTTTTTCATAGAAACGAGAATTATTTTCCTTAGTTTGTTCCGCCGCTTCTTCTACACATGCGCTTTGGAAGCGGTAGTAGTTATAATTAGATTTAAGTTATGTGACGTCAATAAGTGATACCTTGTATCCAATTTTGAAAATAAATCTATTCTATTCTATTCTATTCTATTCTATTTACACGTTCAAATTAAACAAAGTTTGTAACTGTAAAAAGTAAGTAACGACAAAACGGGATAGCACCGAATTAACTGTTAATTCTCACTGTTTACAAAATAAAACGACACTACTACGTTACAGCGAACGAAATTCCTTTTCTATCAACTTCAATGTTGCATTCATTAAAACACTTGTTTAATTCTTTTATAACTATGTACTTACTATTTTCTTGTTACTGAATAAATTTCTATGCAATAAAGATATAACTAACAAACACTAGAAACAAATTTCGAATTAAATACATATAATGTTTTTATCCCAACGTTGTAGACAGAGCCAAAGTCTCGCAAAGACTGAAAGGCCACGTTCAACTGTAGATAGTTTACAAGAATGTGTTCTCATAAAAAGATTACAATAAATCCACTTAATAATTGTCATATCTTTTTGTTTCACAAAAATGGTTGACGTCAAATAAATTATTTAAAACTAAGTCTACTGCCGCTTCCAAAGCGTCAGTGCAGAAGAAGCGTTAACAAACTGCACTGCAGCATTTTCTTCATCAACGTCAACTTCGTTACTATCCAAATTCAAAATATAAACGTGGTAGAAAAATTTAACATCAGATTTTTAACTATTTTCTATTTTCCAAACGTTCCGAGTTCTGAGAATTCTGGCTGCATTCCCGCGGTTGATGGCAACCTATGTCCGAGATAAGAGATTGAATTGTCAAAAGGTATATAAAGGTGCGTATAGATTCTGTAACAATCTTGTTTAACTTTGTTGTAAAATAAGATGTCCACATTATCTGACTAGAGTTACAACTTTGCAACATATAACGATACACATTGGAATAACAATGTTGTATTTAATATTTGAAAGTAACAATAATAACCTGTTAAATAACTAAATACTTACTTACTCCTTCAAAACATTTTACATTACTGTAACATTGATAAACATGTTAATTGTTATTTTATCATGTTATGCTACATAATCTGTACGCACCATTATACAAAACATGTATATTAGTAAGCCTTTCGCGACATCACTTTATACAAATCAATTTACAAAGACTTCGTTTTGCTTAACGAATGAAAATAAACCTTAAAATGTTCACAGAATAACTATGAAGTTACCTTTGAAATTTAAAAACCTTTTATTGAATTTCGTCCAATCAGATATGACCGGGGAGATATTTCTATTAATATTCTCTGACAATCAAAGGTTTTCAGTAAAAACAGGACTAGGGGTCTTCATTGAGAAGAAAAGATTGTACATACCTATATACATCTTTTCACGTCTTTACTTTTTGCGATGTAGACAGAGCAAACGGTCTTGAAAGGACTGAAAAGGTTGTTTAGGAAAATAATTGTCAGTCAAACTTTCAGAGTTGAATTTCACAATTCTGTTGTATGTGAAAAAAAGCCTATATTTAAACTTTTGTCTATGTCTGTGTCAAATTTAATCAAAATCGGTCAGTTTTCAGGTTTTTCGTTAGAAACAAAAATATTAATATTTTCTCTTTAACTTTTCGATTAAAAATATTGATTAGTGTATCTTTTTTAGAGAACTACAAGCTTCTGCTCGGGCCTTCGCTTCTGTGAGAACTTGTTGAAGAAAAAAAGAGCATATGTTTGAATTTGAATAATTAACTATATTGAAATAAAATTTCATCAAAATTCGTTCAGCAGCTTAGCCATGAAAGCGTTACAGATAGACACGAGTGAAAATTTATAAACAAATAAATTAAAACTTTCAACAAGCTGTCAGACATTTTTCCTCAATTTTGTTGGATTTTTTTTTAATCTTAACAAATCAGGATTCCCGCAACAAATCATTTCTTCGCCGAAGAGGTAAGTAACTTTTTAATTGAATCAGTATTTTTAACATTAACAAAAAATTTCCTCTGACGTTCGCCAAGCGTCTTTATTCATTTACACCAAGATTCAGTTCGTCCATTTGCAATTGAAATTTTTATACTTAATTGAATCTCAGTATCAAATTGAAATAAAAAGTTTTCAACTAACGCAGCGAATGAACATAATATTTTTTTTTTAATTCCGTTACAAAATCGGATCATCGCAATTTGAATTTATTGGAATAAATGTGTTTCTTTTTGTCTTCTTCAATACATAATAAAAATTAAAGAAACGTAGTAACTTGTATAGATGACAGGTTATGTATAGGAATTAGTTATTTGAAGTTATCAAATAATTCATATACATATACTGTTTTTACTTAAATCTTTTGTTTGTTATCTCTTCACACGAGTATATATTACTCAACCAATGTTTTGAAATTTTTTATCCAGTCTTTCAATTATATATATGTTTTAATATTGGTTCAGAAGATAACGCGTGAAGAGGTAACAAACAAACAAATAAACTTACTTCCGCATTGATAATATTAGTTGGTATTATGGATGGATATTATTTTCCCAGTACATTTCTGTAACAAGAGGATTTGCATCTCGTAAGTTCGGTCCGGGGTAATGCAAAAGATGCACTTTACGGATGACATGCATTTTGCAACCTGCGCGCACAATTCATAGAGATTTTATTGTTCTGCGGATGCAGTTTCGAAAATGCTTTCAACCTTATACTTCTGTGCAAAGTTTTTATGCAAAGTTATTCATATTTATATTATTAATGTGTAAGTGTGTTTTTGTCTATATTTCACATTTAATCGACTGAATCGAAATTTTGCAAATTAAGAAAAAAAGACACACAGATGCAACCGGGACTAAAGTCAAAAGGAAGATGTGAGGTCAGTTAACGGTTTAAGAGTTACGTATCGAAGTCTATCTGTATTTTGGGAGTATATTTTGGACCTATACAAAAGGGCCATCACCTAAGTATAAAATACTAAAAAACAGCCACGTATATACTCAAGTATTTTTTGGTCCTTTTTATCCTCCACAGAGGTGGAAACAGTTTTTGTATGAGCACACAAAAAAAAACCAATCAAAGTGAATTTAAATTCCAGCATCGTGTCAAAACCTTATCTCGCCATTAGAGGGCGCTGAAAAAAATTCCATTATCGAGGAAATCGGTTCGCGGCGGCGGAAACCGGTTCAGACCGGTTATCGCTGGCAACTTGATAATAAAATGCGGAATGATGAATTGTAAAAATTGTTAGGGCGATGCCTTAAGTCAATTTGCCAATGGCTATCTAGGGAAATTATTGAGAGGCCGAGCAGGGGACACCGTCGGCAGATACTTACAGACTTGATAAGTATTCCTGGGGCCGAATTAAATAAAGAAGACATTTCAGTATGAAAATAAAGAAGAGTAGAAGTATATATATTTTTTTAAACTTATTTACATATAAAGCACGTATGCCACTTGGCCAAACTCAGACAGCTTAAATATTAAGCAGTAACAAATTGAAATACATAAGTGTACATTTCGTAACTACCTAATTGTTATTTCTCTTGTCCAAACATTTAAGATGTCTAAATTTATTATTATTTAATTCTATTAAGCTTTTAAGCTACAATAGGTGAACATACATACATATAATCACGTATTATATCCCTTGCGGGGTAGACAGAGCCAAAAGTCTTGAAAAGACTGGCTGTATTTGGCTTTAAGATAGAATTGAGATTCAAATAGTGACAGGTTGCTAGCCCATCGCCTAAAAGAGGAATCCCAAGTTTATAAGCCTATCTCTTAGTCGCCTTTTACGACATCCATTGGAAAGAGATAGAGTGGCCCTATTCTTTTTCTTATTGGTGCCGGGAACCACATGTGAACTTAATGCTAATAGAATTTTCTAACAAACTTTAGAAAATGGAATGGCTTTCCCTAGAAGAGTAAACTTAGTGTACCGACATCATGTATTCACGTATAAGTCATAACAGTCTGAATAAATATTTGAAAAAAATATGAAGTCTAGCAACCTGTTGCTTTTTCTTATAGCAAAATTTATAATTTATTCTTCAGCGCATTTTTTACAAGTTAGTCTAATAATTTGTCTGCAGATTTTAAATAGATATGGGATGACCACCTGTAACTGTTTCAGAGCTTGTTTCTAAATCCACAAGCTCAATGTGCCAATCAGTATTTATTTTGTTTTTTTTTTTTTTGTCAAGTTAATTATAATGCTCCAAAGAACATTAATAAAGAAGTAAATTATCTATTATTTCGTCAATAATTCAAGTATCTACCACCAAAATCCGCTCCCAAACCTTGAAAAGTTAGTCCATAATGTGAGTTTAACATCTGTTATGTATCCGAGACTGGACAGGGCAAAGACAGCCGACGTATCTGACGGAAACTTTTTTAATTTCGCACAAAAAAACGGCTCATCCCTCCCCCCGGGCTCTCGTTAAAATTAACAATGAAATATTGGCTCTAACGAATGGACATTTTCTAAGCTGAATTTTAAGCAAACTCCGGGTGAATTTGAATCAAAATTCTACTGTCGTAGATGAAGAGAAAGGTATTTTCGGCCCGAAGCCAGTCGTCCTAAATTTGAAATTTTAATAACTAAGCACCAATCGTAATACTGGCATACATACATATGATCACGTCTATATCTTTAGCGGGGTAGACAGAGCCACCAGTCTTGAAAGACTGATAGGCCACGCTCAGCTGTTTGGCTTAGTGATAGAATTGAGATTCAAATAGTGACAGGTTGCTAGCCCATCGCCTAAAAGAGGAATCCCAAGTTTACAAGCCTATCCCTTAGTCGCCTTTTACGACATCCGTGATAAAGAGATGGAGTGGTCCTATTATACTGGCCCTTGCCTTCTACTAGGTATACTTTTGTAAACATTATTAGTACAATGTAATAGCTTCCTTTTTATTTTAAGGTGTGAAATGAACTGCTTGCGTCTGCATATCTAGACAAGTACAGTCCGTGAACATTTAAAAGTAGAATAAATGGGTATCTCTTGGATAGGCATGTAACGTCTGAGTCTTTATTGTCACTTACTATCAGGTGAGATGGAAGATAAGTGACTTATCCAATATAGAATATAAAAAAAAATAAAGTCGTTTAAAAATCACACCGTGTATCACTTGAATGTGTTAACTTTTAGAATTAGACAAAAATTAAAAAAGATTCATAAGAGTGAAGAGAAGGGGAATTTGATGATGTGACAATAAAAAACATACATACATACATAAAATCATGCGTCTTTCCACTACATAAATAATAAAAAAGCGGTAGAAATTTACATCCTTCGCAAATCCCACTTTGAAAGTGTCACTATGTAGCGAGATTACAACAAAATCTTTGTGCTAAACCTCAGTCATGCATGTTCTAAATCACTTTAGGTAACATTTATGTGTCTTATCGATAAGAAGAGCGGAGTCATCTGGCACAAGCATTCTTTTGCTTAAAAGATGGCTCCAGCACCTAAATTTTAAGTTAAAGCTATGTTGTTGCCTAGTAAAAGATTTTTATTTTTTGTTTTTTTTATTTTTTTTTTAGCTCTCACTTTTATTATCACGTCTATATACCTTGCAGGGTAGACAGAGCTAGCAGTTTTGAAAGACTGATAGGATAAGTTTAGATATAAGGCTTAATGATAGAATTGAGATTTAAATAGTGACAGGTTGCTAGCCCATTGCCTAAAATAAAACCCAATGTAATAAGCCTATCGCTTAGTCGACTTTTACTTCATCCATGGGAAAGAGATAGAGTGGTCCTATTGTTTTTTATATTGGTGCCGGCCACACTATTTTCGACAAAATCAAATTTACATTATTCATTATTTATATTAAACTTGCTGTTGGTCATCCAAATATAAGCAAGTTTTACAACCAATAGATTATTAAATATAGATAATATTTTAATAATTATAATTTCATTAATAAAAATGCAATCGTTCAACAAATGCATAACGACAAAGAAAAGAGGAAAATCAATTAAACTATCTAAGTAATAACGTCAGACATTATTATCCCTTTGAAAAGATATCTCAGGAACCCGACCTCTTTTTAGCCGAAAGGTCGGTGCAAAAATAATGGAGTGGAAACGGAGATGGGCCGGTTATCGCCTTACTTGCTCATTAAGCAACAAATCCATAGCTGATATGGAATCACATATGTCTTGGAATTGGTTATGAAAGCCTTGCGGTGGACCCAAAAGGTTTAGAACCACAAGGCTTTCAAATCTGTGGTCGATAATATTATGAATACCATGTCTGAGCAGCGGAGGTCGTCTTGGGAAGACTTGATTTGATTTGACGAAATATTCGTATTGAATTAATCGGTTTTTCATTCATGTTTTTTAATGTAGTAACAATGTACATTCGGCCACGATTTAGATTTAAGAGGTCTATATTTATTAATTGACGTCCGGTGTAAATGCTGCAGTGTAGTTTGTTCCACCGCTTCTTCTTCACATGCGCTTTGGAAGCGGTAGTAGATATGATTAGATTTACATAAGTGATGTATGATGTGACGTCAATTAGTGATATTCTGTATCCAATTTTGAAAATAAATCTTTTCTTTTCAGTTTTATATGAGCATATATAAAAATCGTACCATTAACAGTTTGTTTATGCTAGTTCGTGTGTTTCCTGGTACTTTATAAAACATGAAAAGTAAGCGAGAAAACAAAAAAAAAAACAATCTAATATTCGTCTCCATTTTTATAAGGAAAAACCAAGGGACGAACAAACTTTCACATATATATTATAAGTTTGGATTCACCATTCTTGCCATGATAAAAAATACATACACATAGTACAGTACAGTTAACAAAATGACGCCTCTTTCAATCTATTTTTGAGACTCTTTCCACTTGCCACTATCGCTGCATACTTATTTCGCTTCATCCACATTCATAACTTTCTTCATGCAAGCTTAGCGATTTCGGGTACTCTTGACCTGACCTTTTGCCAGGCTGTGGAGAAAACATAAATAGAATAATGAAACATAAGTTTTTTAGCTATTGTTAAACTGAGGGGCTCTTAACCATCCGGGATTACAATTTGTAGGACAAAGAAAATTATGATTTGAAAAGTAAAATATAATTGAATTCCAATGATTGTGTTGTACTAAACTTTGTAAGTATTCAGAGGTGAATTCTCATTGAAGTAGTTGTAGCCGGTACTATAATAAGGGCTAAGTATACAAGAAAAAAATACATAAATCCCTTATGGCGTAGTGGCAATGGCGTTTAAGATTCAGGTTCGATTCACAATGAAAAAACATGTGTTCATGTATAGGTTTGTGACTGATTGACTTGCATATCGAACGATCGAGTTGAAATTTGGCATGCAAATAGTTCAATCAGTCAGTCACTCAATCACCCACCAAAAGATTCATAACAGAATTTTCAGAATAAGAACCGTATCGCCATTGTATTTTTCACCTTCCCACGTTCCAATAGTCTTTACCATAGAATTCAGTATAAGACTATAGAAATGACATAATGTTATTTTTTAACTAGAGGAATCTTGTATGACACAAATAAATCTAAGATTCGACATTCAAATATGAATCCGTTATGGTGTCACAAACATCAGTTTCGACGTCACATTTTACAAGCATTTATGATTTCTACATCATAGGGATGATGTAGAAATCATAAATCATGGCGGAAGTGTCGATGCGGTTCTTACCACTATGTCGAAGATCCCTAGGTGTATAATAAGCATCTGATACTTGATTGAAAAGTCATGTTTTTATGAGACGCTCGTCTCATAAAAACATAACTTTCTCTTTCGACCTCCTTAATCTTTGGAAGGAAACCTAAACCAAATGATATCCCAGTTGCAGGAATGAGTTTTTTTTACTATGTTATATCTCATCAACATTGTACACCAAAGTAGAATTTTAACAACTATGCATCACGTTATTTTATTCGGGCACTTAACCCGTTCGTCCATCCCTTTTAAAATTGTCACTTCTACGGTCTTACATTCTTCTTACATCTATGGTCCTTACAAATGACGGTCCCGATCCAGGGAAATCCAATAGGGGCCCTTAATTGAGCTCTACGATTGATAAATAATGACAAACCGACAAACGCCACTCCACTTGTTATCCTTAATGGGTTTTTTGTTCGTCCGTAGTGTTTTATTCTAGCAATAAATGTCCCTTTAATTGTTTAGGTACAGGTTGGTTATTGAATGTTTGAATTAAAAATTACCTTTTTATACATACATACATACATAAAATCACGCCTCTTTCCCGGAGGGGTAGGCAGAGACTACCTCTTTCCACTTGCCACGATCTCTGCATACTTCTTTCGCTTCGTCCACATTCATAACTCTCTTCAGACAAGCTCGGCGGTTTCGGGTACTTTTGACCTGACCCTTTACCAGGACGTCCTTAATTTGATCAAGATACGTTCGTCTAGGTCTTCCCACTCCGACCTTTCCCTCCACACTCTCCTTGTATATCTGCTTAGTCAACCTGCTTTCATTCCTTTACCTTATACCTTTTTATATTTATGTCTTATCGACTTTTTGATTATCTATACTCGTATCTGCTATTAGTTTATTGGACACTTCGAAATGAATTTATTTAAAAGGTAAACTATAACTAGGTCTAGGTTAAAAGTTTCGGTGTTTTTAAATGAACTCGATTTAATAGAATTTCCTACAATGCAATTGTTAATTACGTATATAATTTTGTAAGTAGTTATAATTTATGTTGGAATATAAATTTGTTTTGTCGTGATGAGCGACCATGGAAGCCTATGCTTGATCAGTATTTTTTACCGACACAGGCTAAGTCAAGAAAATGAAAAAAACACTTAAATAACAAAGAAATATTTTTTGAATTAAAATATAGTTTAGTAGTAGGTACAAGAATATTTAACAGAACATTGCAAGAAATCGCAGTGAATAAGATCAAAAACTATGATACAGTGACCACGTTTTTCAAATAGACTGCAAAAATATTTTAAAAAAATATGTGACTAATTAAAAGTAATGCATACACTATTTGAGCATCTCTAATGGGTAGTGCCGTGTGGTTCCCGGCACAGAAAAAAAAGAATAGTCCCACTCCGACTCGATCCGGTTGTAAAAGGCGACTAATGGATAGTCTTGTAAAATTGGGATTATTCTTTTAGACGATTTTCAATTTTATCATTTAGCCTAACAGCTGCACGTGGCCTATTAGTTGGCTCTGTCTACCCCGCAAGGGGTATAGACGTGATTATTTGTATGTATATAATAGAATGTAGAGACTACTTTTATTACATTTTTATAAAAAGTTTTTATCGATATGTAAATCGATTTATAAAAAATATATATTGCGACATACATACTTTTGTACACGGTTTCGCTCGCGTTTATTTACAATTATATTCCTGTAGACAATTTCGATAAATAACTACTTAAGAGTATACATGTATGCATGTTTATTGAAAGAAAAAATATTATAACGCATCCTTAATGCTTTTTATCTGCGCTGCAATTGTACATACATACATATAGTCACTTCTATATCCTTTGCGGAGTAGCCAGAGCCAACAGTCTTCAAAAGACCGATAAGCCACGTTCAGCTGTTTGGCTTTACGATAGAATTGAGATTCAAATAGTGACAGGTTGCTAGCCCATCGAACAAAAGAAGAATCCCAAGTTTATAAACCTTTAAAAGCAGATATACAAGGAGAGTATGGAGGGAAAGGTTGGAATGGGAAGACCTAGACGAACGTATCTTGATCAAATTAAGGACGTCCTGGTAAAGGGTCAGGTCAAAAGTACCCGAAACCGCCGAGCTCGCATGAAGAGAGTTATGTGGATGAAGCGAAGGAAGTATGCAGAGATCGTGGCAAGTGGAAAGAGGTAGTCTCTGCCTAGCCCTCCGGGAAAGAGGCGTGATTTTATGTATGTATGTATAAACCTTTTAGTTATTATCAAATGTCTATGAATAAGTGATCAATGACCAATATTGGCGATCGTAACACCAATCTCGGTTCCTACAGGAGCGGTACAATGGATGCAGAGGGTAAATATTACTCGGGGCTGATATTGCAAACAGATGGTTGGTTCCTGCGGGATGAACTTCTTTATTCAGATACTTTATTATTTTTATTAAAATATTATTTTCAGTGCCGTGTGGTTCCCGGCACCAATACAACAAGAAGTAAGTAAAGCAACTTAATCTTAAGATACCTTAGTATGTATTAAGTAATAATTAAAAATAAATTAAATAGTATGAAGCGGGAGCGATGATTCAGGCTCGACCGCCACCAAAGGGAAGATATTCCGCCAGGCTAGGTGTTATGCCTGGGGAACCGCGGCTCCGACGATGTAGTGTCGGAGGTTGTATATATAGCTCCAATCCGTGAAAAGTAAGTAAGAAGTAATTATGTAATGTAAGTAATTATGTAATTACTCCTTACTTTTGATAAAACGGCATAACTAAACGAAGGACTTACTCATCGCATCTTCTCACTCGCAACAGCCGTAACACACAATATTTTCAATGCTCAAAGCGCTAAAAGGCTTGTTCACTTTGAAGCGAGCATTTTATGGGCTTTAAAAACATAAAAATAATGTCGGTTTCGTATTGGGAATCCAATAAAACCGGACAAACAATGAAGGACACCGTTCGTTTTCATCTCGCCCCCGTTCGCAATGTTTTGACAAATACCTATGAATGTTTTCCATTGCCCGCCGAACGAATAGGCTTTATAACCTGAAAAAATACATCGCAAATGGCCGAGTGGATTGTGACTTTTGTTTTGAGAAAATATATAAACAATGATGTGAAAGCGAGTTAAAATATCTTATGTTATCGCTATTTGTTTATCTGCTGACGTATCTACACAATTTTAATCATGGGTAAATTAATTATCTTTTTTATTATTTACAACTATCTTGATAGGCATAAGTTAACAAATAAAATTAAAAATTTAATAATAGTCATGAGAAGGAACATGGAAACTAAATAATGAATAACGTTTGCTATTATTTAAGAAATTTAATTTTCCACATAAAAAATAGGTACATACAAAGATTTCAGTACCTAAAAATTTACTTTACAGGTTACAATTAAATTAATTCAACTAATAATTTTCGTAAAAAGGAGAACAGCTTCTTAAATCGATTTTACCCTTTTTTGAAGTCGGTTAAATTCTTAAACCTTCTCACAAGTGTAACAAACACTTTTCTTAAAACCGCATCAAAATCGGTCCAGCGAAACGCAAGATAATCGCCGACAACCATACATACAGGAAAAACTGAGAACCACCTTTTTTGAAGGCGGTTTAAACAAAATCATGTTATATCTTGCGTCTAGCATAATACTTTGCTCTATACAAAAAGATATCAATATTTATATTCAAAATAACACAAAAAATACAAAAAATAACAATGCTTCCTTGAAACAATTTGCCAGTAAGCTCAAAGGCATAATTTGAGTGAAGTACGGAGCGATCGACATTATCAAAATACCGGTAGGTATACAAGGGCCTTGTATCAGAGACACGTATCATATTTTTTGCCCTTTGTTACGGAAATTCAATATTGAACAACTGCCTAATAGTATTTACCTTATGATGTGAAGGTCGCCGGTTCAAAACCCACGCTTTGTGTAGTAGAAAATACATAGGTACATACATATATTCACGTCTATATCCCATGCGGAGCAGACAGAGCCAACAGTCTTAATAAGACTGATTATTAATAGTGACAGGTTAGCAACATATTGTCACTATTTGAATCTAAATTCAAGCCCAACGCCTTAAAGAAGAATTTCAAGTTTATCCCTTAGAAGAAAATTGTAGAAAATATTGATAGCGTTACAGCACTAATTTGGCAAATGAAGGAAATAAATAAAATATATTATATCACACAGCTTTATTAAACTTAGGATTCTTCTTGTAGGCGATGGGCTAAGCAACCTGTCACTATTTGAATCTCAATTCTATCATTAAGCTTAATAGCTGAATGCTACGTCTATGTATAGCCTATCGGTCTTTTCAAGACTCTGTGTACCCCGCAAGGGATATAGACGTGATAATGTGTAGGTATGTATGTGACATACATAATATGTCTTTCTTAACAGCTTAGTCTCCATTGAAATTTCTAAAGCAAAATAATTTCCGCAGTCGGTAGGATTCGAACCTACGCTCCCAGAGGGAATCTGATTTCTAGTCAGACGCCTTAACCGCTCGGCCACGACTGCTACACTCTGTTATGTTAAAACATGTGTTTTGTATCACATGTATATTTTTACAATAATCACATACAAAGTAAAATTGACTTTGTGACATGGAATTAAAGTTCGATAATGTTAATGAAAGTTTCAAAGCAAAGTGAAAGGTAGTTGATTTGAGGTGGGTTTAACTTTCAAGGTCATTAATTTTAAGCAAGTTTTGAACCAAACACTTGCGTTTTGCGAACTCTACAATTGTTCAATTTATAAAATTCATTTTCTAATTAAACTTAAATAGAAATTTGCTGCTTGGATTGTTTCAAAGGTTTTGCATTTTCGACAGTTTCGAGTTACAAGTTGCCTTACGTGTATTCCAAACTAGCTTTGCCCGAGAATCCGCTTGTGTGAGAATAAAAGAAAATTATTTTACGCATTAGAACACTATTTATTTCTGCCTTAGATAATATTCCTTCGATTTTACTTGAAAAATTGCTACGCCATTGTATTTTAAAATATCAAAAAATTCGCAGTCGGTAGGATTCGAACCTACGCTCCCAGAGGGAATCTGATTTCTAGTCAGACGCCTTAACCGCTCGGCCACGACTGCTCCTACTTATTACTTTAAAAATATCATTATTTTTTATTTTTTTTTCCAACACATGTATATCTTATATCATCATATAGACATACGAAAATAAATCCTTAATATTTTCGAGGCAGTGTATATAAAGCTGTCGTGTTGTTCTAAGCCCCAATATAAAAAAGAATAGGAAAAATCCATCTCTTTCCCATGGCTGTCGTAAAAGGCGACTAAGGGAAAGGCTTATAAGCTTGGGATTCTTCTTATAAGCGATGGGCTAGCAACCTTACATCTTTTGAATTTCAAATCTATCATTAGACCAAACAGCTGAACGTGGCCTGTCAGATTTTCAAGACTGTTGGCTCTGTACACCCCGCAAGGGATACAGACGTGATTATATGGATAGATGGATGGATGTATGTAAAACTAGTTGTACATAAGTAATTAAAATATAACGAAGTTCGGAACAGGCAGCTGTGTCAATGGCGTAACAACAGATTAATTAAGAAAATTAATATTGACTCAGCTGTGTCTTCCGTCGGCGCGTTCGGAAACTCATTATGAAATATACTTTTAATGCTAAGTTGGTATTGTTAACATTAGAAAAAAAATGGTATTTTATTTTCGTGTGTTGGCAATACTGATTTTGCCTTTTGACGTTTGATTTAGCCGCGTTTTTTGGTGGCATTGAAAAAAAAAATGAATTCGAGCGACGACATGTATTGTTAATACATCTTGTACAATACTACATTGTAATCTATACCTCCGTAACCTTTGCAGGTAAGCCTAACAAGCTCTCACTCTCTTCATGCAAGTTCGTCGGTTATTATACTGATATAAAATCTGTAATTAACTAAAATAACTAGTTGTTATCGCTATTTTAAACGCAAAACTAACGGCCCCTGCCTTTTGAGTAACACAATCAAAGTCAATATTGATTTAATAACGTTATGTATAACGGTAAATGAAATAATCTGATCAAACAGCGTGCGAAATCATTAAATGGTTTCTGATTAATTGTTTGTGCGAAGCGAATGTTAGTTCCCACTGTTAAATTTTAGTTAATTTGAAGGAAATAAAGGCTTTTCGGTGTATCTAGCATATAATGTATGTTGTATTCTGTTATGTGTATAATAAATAAAATAAAAAAATAAAATAAAATAATCTCATCTATATCCCTTGCGGGGTTGACTGAGCCAAAAGTCTTAAGAAGACTGATAGGTGTTATTCAGTTCTTTGGCTTAAAGATGGAATTGACATTCAAAAAGTAACATGTCGCCTAAAAGAAGAATCCCAAGTATACATTTGGCCGTAAAAGGCGACTAAGGGATAGGCTTGTATATTAGGGATAGGCTTATACAAGCCTTTCACGACATACATATTAATGTTATTAAAAAATATCAGTCAATATCTCCATGTTTCGTAGCTCTTCCCCTCCAATCAGCCCCTCGTTAAGTTAATTCGATCACGCGCTAATCACAGCGTCCGACCATTTCCATCAATTTCCATGCATTTGTTTTGCGAACTCGAATGTTGACCAATTCCCGCGGTTTAGATGCTAACCACGCCGATTTTACAATGAACGATAGATTTTTTATGTTTTTAATTAGTATTTAGTAATTTAGGACTTCTATCATCAGGACATAGACCTTAAAGGGAAATATATATTAAATATAGTTAGTCAGTATCCCTTGCGGAATAAACTTGATAAGACTGATAGGCCACGCACGGCTGTATTACCTAGTAATAGAACATGTTCCAGCAAATCGCGTAAAAGGTGTCCCAAGTTTCCGTTTTAGTTTAGCCATCCCTTTGATCGGCTTTTACAATCTTTACAGAAAGAAAAACAGCTGGCTTGGTTATGTCTCACAGACCAGCGTGAAGGCTTCGTGTAAATTAATTTCAACCTAAAAACGGCTTCTTCTTCAGACATATTGTAAGTTTGACATAAGTTTGCTTCGCGTGAATACCAAATTTATGAAGACTAGGATTATGGCTATAGGCTGAGCCTGGGTGCCTTTCCAGCGAGATGAGGATGCAGCGGAATGATGGAGGAAGTTCTTCACATTGAGGATTTACTCTGCTATTCATGGGCCTTACCAACTTTTATTTTGTGAGGAGCAAGAACAATACTTAGTCTTTTTCAATGAATGAAAGTTGTAGCATTGAAAAATGAATTTTCAATGCCACATGTTTTTGTAAAATAATAAATTTTGTTATCTATTCATTATTATCGTTAATTATACATGTGATAGTATGAGCAGTCGTGGCCGAGCGGTTAAGGCGTCTGACTAGAAATCAGATTCCCTCTGGGAGCGTAGGTTCGAATCCTACCGACTGCGGATATTTTGTTTGTTTGTTGATTGTTTTATCGTAATGGTAGTTACCTATTGATAAAAGGCAAATCTCCAAGATGTGTTAGGTTATTAATATATTTTTAAGGAATATTTTAGTGCTGTGTGGTTCCCGGCACCAAACGAAACAAGAATAGGACCATTCCCATCTCTTTCCCATGGATCGTCGATGCATCGTACAAGGCGACTAAGGGATACGCTAATAAACTTGGGATTCTTCTTTAAGGCGACGGGCTTGCAACCTGACACTTTAAATGAATCTCAATTCTATCAACAAACAAAACAGCAGATCGTGGCCTAACAGTATTTTTAAGACTGTTGGCTCTGTCTTACCCGCAAGGGATATAGACGTGATAATATGTATGAATGTAAAGATTGAGTGATTATTATGTTTATATCTATGACTTTAACAATATTTTATCATCAATGTACTCGTATCAAAATACATTTGATTAGGCATAATTTCCAGTCACGTGAATATTTCATCTCGCACAGGATAGAGACGTAATTATACAAAGGAAACAAAAGCGATTACATTGCACTCTCTTCTTAATTCTTAAAAATCCTTTCTCTCTTGAGTATTTAAAATCTATTTGCCCACGGCAACGTGCCCAGAAAGCTGGTTGCATTGCCACTATTGTATTATAACGAAATTGTCTATTTAAATTAAAACGCGTTCTTTTTCCTTTTTAAAACAATACCTCAGCTTAGTTAAACTGCAACAGTTGTAAAATTTTAATGTCTTTCTCGTACTCATGAGCGTGAGCTTCTATCGGGAAACACGCTCAAAACTGTCTACCCCTTTAAGTAGTAGTAGTAGTGATAGAATTAAGATTCAAATAGCGACAGGTTGCTAGCCCATAACCTAAGAAAAAGAATCCCGAGTTTATAAGCCTATGTAAAATTAACAAATGAAAAAAATCGAACGTTAAATGACATTGACGTCATCAGTTAAATTTCCACTCTTAAACTTCATAACATATTCATTTTCACACCGAGCCATCGGAATATCGGAAAACCGAAAATATGAATCCGAAATTGTCTAACGGATATTCAGGAATTGGTTCCATCGGGAGTTAGTGTTTGTTCCCCGCTGATTGTCCGATGTTTGTGGACTAGCCACGCCACGCCACGCCACACCACGCCACGCCACGCCACGCGACGCCACAATGCGGCAACTCTTGGCCATTTCGACGACCGATATTTCGTTGGCGAGTTAGAGGTGGATATGAACTGGGACTTTTTATGTTTTTATACATATACGTTTCATATTTTCTCTTATTTATTTTTTATATAACCCTCGCCCGTGGATCGTGGTTCCGACTGCGTGATATTCATAATATCTTTATATAATTATCACAAAAAAGAATAGGACCACTTCATCTCTTTCCCATGGATGTCGTAAAAGGCGACTAAGGGATAGGCTTACAAACTTGGGATTCTTTTTTAGGCGATAGGTTAGCAACCTGTCTCTATTTGAATCTCAATTCTATCATTAAGCTAAATAGCTGAACGTGGCGATTCGGTCTTTTCAAGACTGTTGGCTCTGTCTGCCCTGCAAGGGATATAGACGTGACTATATGTATGTATGTATCACAGATAATGCTATCTGTAGCCCACGACTGTGTCCGCTTTAAACCTTTATGTGCCGCCCGACATTCCAGAATAGGACCACTCCAGATCTTTCCTATGGATGTCCTATAATGCGACTAAGTATATAACACACTAGCTGTGCCCGCGACATCGTCCGCGTGGAATAGTTATTTTGGACATCATTGAAGCCCTCAAGGAGGAATAATTTTCCCCGTTTTTTTTTTCACATTTTCCATTATTACTTCGCTCCTTATAGTTGCAGCGTGATGATGAATAGCCTTTAGCCTTCCTCGATAAATGGTTTATTAAACACAAAAAGAATTTTTCTATGCGAACCAGTAGTTCCTGAGATTAGCGCATTCAAACAAACAAACCCTTCAGCTTTATAATATAAGATATAAATGAAAATAGAATCAAAATGAAGATAACTCTTGAACAATTAATTCACAACAAGTGGTAGCAAACAAAGTGGTGTACAATTGCTAGTATTTTGCATCCATTGTTGAAGGTTATTCTGTTAGGAGGCACCACAATGGCCCGAATCTTCATACGTGAACACAGTACTCTATAAATCACGAAGTTGGCCTGGAAGCTTAAGGCGCCGATCCATTGCTACGCATATATTATATTCAAATACCTTTTTGTAGTGTCAAATTATATGTGCGCATTAAAATTTGGTGTTAATTGCAGGCCAAGTTTATAAGAAGATTTATATATAGATTTATGGTGGTAGTTATACAGAAATCTCCAAGAAGTGTTAGATTATTTATAAATTTTAAAGGAAAATTTTAGTGCCGTGTGGTTCCCGGCACCAACAGAAGAAAGAGTAGGACCAATCCATCTCTTTCCCATGGATAACAAAAGGTAATAGGTTGCTAGCACATCGCCTAAAAAAATCCTGAGTTTGTAAAAGAATGCCAAGTTTATAAGAAGATTTAAAAAATATATTTTCTGCACAATAACTGCATTAATGTTTTTCTTTATTTCACCTTTCGGTCTTAATTATTATTTGAAAATAAATCTATTCTAGGGTTTCACTAGTAAACAGGAGTTATAGTGTGAAATTCAGACGCTGTTTATTGCGAAACAAATCCTTTATCAGAAGGCTGTAGAACTTCACCTTAAACCATGAAGTTGGGTCAGAATTGGAGCAAAGAAAGTTCTAGTTGGCTGTGCGCGATTCCTTTGCTGAATTATATTCCGAGAAACTTTGAAACAATAACCAGAAATATTGTTAGTTCATACTTTCGTTTACGTAAATGTTCATAGAAATTAATTAGCTTTATTTAGGAGGTCGTCCATATAAATCGTTTACCATGTGGATGTTTAAGCCAAACGGCTGAACGTGGTCTATCAGTATTTTTAAGATTATTGGCTTTCACAGCTTAAACTCTTGACCGATTCGAATGAAATTTGGTATGCAAATAGTTAAAAACCCGCGTTGTATATATCTATAACATTTTATTTATATATTATGTATATATTTTTTGATTGTATAAGATTTTATAATAAATTATCCAAAAGTGTTCTTGAAATGACTGATAGTTTAAATTCAAAAAGTACATTAAAGATAAGCTTTGTAGAAAAGCCTATTACAGCACGGAGGATTATATTAATGATAAACATGTGTGGCCCGAGCTTGACATAATGGCCTCTTAAATGCTTGTGCATTTTTGACATGGTGTTGACATAATTTGTACAGTGTGTGCATATCTTATTTTATTTTTATCTTTATATATTTGAAATATTCGTATTGAAATAGTTTTACATTTATTCATGTTTTTAATGTAGACAATGTGCATTCATCTACGATTTAGGTGAAAAGTGTAGTTTGTTCCGCCGCTTCTTCTACACATGTGTTTTGAAAGAGGTAGTAGTTATAATATATAGATTTAAGTGATGTGACGTCAATAAGAACCAATTTTAAAAATAAATCTATTCTATTCTATTCAATCCAATACGGGTTAGGTTCCCTGCAAAGGTTGCAAAGGTCAGATGGGAGTCGCTTCGTGTAAAAATCCAGGATCTATGATCAAAGGAATACCCCGGGCTTCTATCCAGAGTGGTGAGGATGCAACCGGGACTAAAGCCAGGAGGAAGAAGAATAGTAGGAGGAAAAGTAAATGGGAAGACAGGAAGAGGAAGACCAAGAATAAAATATGTAATCAAATAAAGGAACGTATCTTGATCAAATTAAGGACGTCCTGGTAAAGGGTCAGGTCAAAAGTACCCGAAACCGCCGAGCTTGCATTAAGAGAGTTATGAATGTGGATGTGTTGAAATATTAAAATTTGACTTTATCGATTCATACAACACTATTGGAGAGTGTGTCACCTCACTTGTGTCATAGACTATATATTATCTGTTCTCTGTGGAATCTCGTCAAGTAATAAACTGCGTTATTTAATTCTTTGAACTTTTAATTAGTAATTACAACAGGATGAAGCGAAGGAAGTATGCAGAGATCGTGGCAAGTGGAAAGAGGTAGTCTCTGCCTACCCCTCCGGGAAAGAGGCGTGATTTTATGTATGTATGTATGTAATAAAGGGAAAAGAAAACGTATCAACATACCAACAATTAAAAAAATACCAGAGAAGAAAAGATGAATGGAGGACGCTCCACTTAACTCCACCGACAAGAGTTAGCAATTAAATAGTGTGCTCAGCTGTTTCACTCAAACACACATCATTTGACGGCCTCTGTGGCGCAGCGGTAGTACGCTTCTCTGTGACACCGGAGGTCGCGGGTTGGAATCCCGGTCAGGGCATGATGAGACGAGAACTTTTTCTGATTGGCCTGGGTCTAAGATGCTTATTTATATAAGTATTTATTATAAAATATAATATCGTTGAGTTAGTATCTCGTAACACAAGTCTCGAACTTACTTCGAGGCTAACTCAATATGTGTATTTTTTCCTGTACCTATATATTTATTTAGTTAATAGTTGGAGCTTTAAATTTGGTTCTGAATTTCACATCAAATACAGATTGCCGAACAAAAACCCGTGTGGTTTCCGAAAGTTTCTACGTTGAAAGGTAACATAGACGCAGCAAGTCATAGCTCGGCTTCCGTAGTATGACACGCGCGACGCCGTTTATATCGCGCGACATTTCGCAATACTAATTATATTAGGTAGGTACCTACAAATAAATATGTGACGATGTAAGTTGAAAGTGTGTGTCTGTGAGTGCGGAGATACCGAACTAACGGGATTAGCCAATTATCCGGACTGGTCGGCCGAGAGCGGCCTAGTGATGTCCTGTCGACTTATCGATAAATTTATTTTATTTATATAAACTGTTGTGCTATCGACACGATAAAATCTAAGGTTTTTCTCATGAATAATGAGGAAGTATTACGGTGTTTATTTAATTCGTGTCTCTTGATTATCTAAGGCGACTAAGGGATAATCTCATAAACTTTGGATTCTACTCGTAGGTGATGGGCTAGCAACCTGTCATTTTTTAAATCTCAATTTCGTCATTTAACCCTACAGCTGAACCCATTAAGTCATTTCAAGACTGTTGCTTCCTTCTACACCGCAAGGGATATAGACACGATTATATGTACGTATGTAACAAAATGCTACTGAACTTAATGCCAACAGCTAAAAATGTGATTTAGAAAACGTCTATAAGTGAGAGCTAAACAAATATAATCCCATCACTACTTCTCAGGCCGAGGTTTTGGTTTCAGTTATGCTGACTCAACGCCGGCTGGATCTCGAGTGTGATTACTTAAACTATCACATGAGTACTACAATGCTCTCCTATGTGGTGGAAATGGCTTAGCTGAAATCAAAATTGGAATTGTTTTTTTTTTTACTTATTTGATTTGTGCCAGTTTTACAGGCAAATACCACTATACCTTTATAGTTGTCAATTCAAACATTCGAAAATTAAAACGGTTTAAATATAAATACCAATGTAGTATGTCTTTAGCCGTTACGGGGCAGACAGAGTCAATGATCATTATCAAAGATTACTTTAATCTTGATAGCTGATTGATTAAAATTTGGAATTAAGAATCAGATAGTGGCATTCTAAAAGAAAAGTAAAGGAATCTATGTTACGCGACTTTGACTTTTTAAAACATTTTTTTAAAGATAAAAAATACTTCCTACACGCATTCGTACAAACACACAAATAAACGGTAATACGCATTTGGTCATCCAGGTACTATTTCTGTGTACATTTTTATATAATTTCTATTTAATTATAAGTATCATAATGTGTTTTACGAAATTTATATTATGTTATACCAGAAATAGCATTGGAATAATAGCTGAAGGTGATGACGTCACATGCTTTAACCGGTTACCAAAAAGGGTCAAACGAAAATGAGTTTGTTTTCATTTCCGTAATGAAGTTTAGAAAATTAATTGATGCTTTATTGGAGGCCCTTGTTTACATTTTGTAAAATTGAATCTTAATTTAATGTTATGTTTTTTTTTGCAATAAAAGAGAAAAATTTGAGTTGGGTTTTGTTAATATTTGTACTAAAATTTTTTAAAATGTTGAGTTTAAAATCATTTACTTACTATATTATTTGGAACTTGATCATATGATCAAAAAGTAATTTTCATAAACTATTATAAATATTTATTTAATTTGAATAATTCTTAATTGCAATCAATCTTCTATGAAAGATAGTTATTCTTCGCCTAAAATTTTAAGAGGAATTGGAAAAAAAAGACATACATTTGGTGGCTATACTTCATGGAAAAAATGTCACGTGTTATCCACCCTTGTAAGTAATTCAAAGCACTAATTATAGCCTTCTATAATAGGACCCTAAGATAGCCGAGACAATAGCCTAAGCTGTCTTGTACATTAATAATCGCACCATTAGGACTTGGTTTCACTCTAACGCGCACGCTATTTATAGTAAGTCATATAGGCATAATGGTCAAGTTTTGAAAACTTCTTCATCTAAGCATTTTGAGTGGGTAAGGTTTTGGTGAAAGGTCTCGTGTGGTTACCAAAAGATATAAAGCTATATACTTACGTACCTAGAACGAGACAAAAAAAAAACGAAAGAGAGAAAACGGAAAACGGGAAAGAGGTGTGATTTTATGTTTTTACATATGTATGTACTTCTTCTTAGTCGTGTCACTCTTGACAGAGTGGTCGTGGTCATCATGTAGTGTTGGAGGCGGGCGCCAATGTGCGCCTTACGATGTCCCGCCATTTCTCCCTGCTGGAAGTCATCCTGCTGCACTCGTTAAGTGAACCGCCAATCACAGACTTTATTTGGTCGGTCCATCGCATGGGTGACCTCCCGCGCGGTCGAGAGCCTTCCACTTTACCCTGGACAACAAGCCGTTCTATGGATCGTACTTACGTACCTACAACTATGATCCTTAAAAACAATCTTCTTCTACCTGACCTTAGTCCCGGTTGCATCTTCACCACTCTGGAGAGGAGCCTGAGGAGGGGTAAGCTCTCGACCACGGATCCTGGATTGGGTGAATCAGGTTTTACACGAAGCGACTCCCATCAGACCTCCGTAACCTTTCCAGGAGAATCTAACCCAATACGGGTTTCGGGGTCATATGGTTACACAGCCAGTTGCCTGAATGTGCAGGTTTCCTCACGATATTTTCCCTCGCCGTAAGAGCAACGGTTGGTTATCAAACTAATGTACATAACTTTGAAAATATTCATTGGTACATGGCCGCAGTGGGATTCGAACCGGTGCCTTTATGCGCAACCGTGTTTAGACCAGACCTTACCGACTCGACCACCGACGTTCTACCGATCCTATAATACAATGGAGTTAAGTATAAACTCGTAATCAGTTCCGTGTGGTTCCCGGCACCAATACAAAAAAGAATAGGACCACTCCATCTCTTTCCCATGGATGTCGTAAAAGGCGACTAAGGGGTAGGCTTATAAACTTGGGATTCTTCTTTTAGGCGATGGGCTAGCAACCTGTCACTATTTGAATCTCAATCCTATCTTAAAGCCAAATAGCTGAACGTGACCTATCAGTCTTTTCAAGACTGTAGGCTCTGTCTACCCCGCAAGGGATATAGACGTGATTATATGTATGTATGTATGTCGAAATCAGTTTTCGATAACTTCGTGACGATAATCCAGGTTACATCCTGACCTATCCGGGGAGGAATCCGATGTGCACCTTTGACTATGATTCTGGATTGAGTGAGTTAGATTTTTACACTAAGCGACTCCCGTCTGACCTCCGCAACCTTTGCAAGGTAACCTTACCCGTATTGATTAATGGTAAAAGCATTACTAGATGAATAACCTATATCTGATCCGCTGCCGATCGTGGTAAAATCATTTGAAGAATATACACACTCTCTTAGTCATCTTTTACGACATCCATGGAAAAGTTGTAGTGGTCCTGTTTTATTGAAATACTGAGAACCACCCGGCGAAATTAATCAAAAATTAGTGAAAAGTTCATAAAAAATTTCCGCAGTCGGTAGGATTCGAACCTACGCTCCCAGAGGGAATCTGATTTCTAGTCAGACGCCTTAACCGCTCGGCCACGACTGCTACGTGATACTAACTCGATAATTTGCGTTCTGATGGCTCACGATTTTGATACTTTCACATTTCGCGCCGAGGCCGTAAAATTGGAGCATTGTATTGAGTAATAAACCGCGTCGTATATATACCTACTTATTATTATGTAAGATAGAGAATCTATACGACGCATATTGTCGTGTGGTTCTTGGTACTTTAGAACCATTCTATATAATTTCCACGGACGTCGTAAAAGGCGACTAAGGGATAGGCTAATAAACATACATACATATGGTCACGTCCATATCCCTTGTGGGGTAGACAGAGCCAACAGTCTTCAAAAGAATGATAGGCCACGCTCAGCTTTGGCTTAATGATAGAATTGAGATTCAAATAGTGACAGGTTGCTAGCCCATCGCCTAAAAAAGGAGAGCCTTCTTTATTTGCAGTCCAGGAGCTCCCACGAGTAAAAGCCAATACTGAAAAAGATATTTTTTCTCTTTTATTAGTCTAAATCTGACCTTTCGCCAGGACGATTTCATTAAGGTTACGACGATGTTGCATGAAGTGAGTTATGAATGTGGATTTCTATTCTAAGTTTGGTTAATTGTAAAGTTGACGTCGTTGAAGAAAATGCTGCAGTGCAGTTTGTTACCGCTTCTTCTATACTACGCTTTGGAAACGGCACTAAACTTAGTTAAGCTTAAGTGATTTATTTGACGTCAACCAATGTTGTGAAACCAAAAGATATGACAATTATTAAGTGATGTTGAAGTGTCCGATAATAATGAATAGAAGTTTTGAATTTGATGAAGCGAAAAAAGTATGCAGGGATCTTGGCAAGTAAAAAGATAAATCTCTGCCTACCCCTCCGGGAAAAAGAGGTGAAACCGATGAATGAATTACGATGATTTTGTTTTTCAAAAAGCTAATATTATATGTACTCGTATGTTAATAACACTTACAAAGCGGTTAAAAATATATTCGCAGTCGGTAGGATTCGAACCTACGCTCCCAGAGGGAATCTGATTTCTAGTCAGACGCCTTAACCGCTCGGCCACGACTGCTCATACCATTATCAGGATAAGTAACATATAAAAGATGAAGCGTTGGAAAAAAATACTGATAACGTAGTATTTACACAGAAGACGTTTTATTTGCGCAAGTGTGAAAGAGTATGCAATGTTCAGAGGTTTCTTTGAGATGCGTTTCATAGGAGCATCGGTTAGCATACATGCATTCACATAATCACGTCTATATCCCTTGCGGGGTAGACAGAGCCAACAGTCTTGAGTACAGCTGTTTGGCTTAGTGATAGAATTGAGATTCAAATAGTGACAGGTTGCTAGCCCATAGGCTAAAAGAAGAATCTCAAGTTTATAAGCCTATCCTTTAGTCGCCTTTTACCACGACATCACACGGTATTTTTAAACGAATAATTAAGTTATAAAATAATAGTAAGGTTTTGTACTAAATACTTCTTTTTGTAACGAGTAAACTTAAAAGCGGCGAGAATGATTTAGTTTGTATATTTTTGTTTGTAACAAATAAACTCAAAAACAACGGAACAAAAACATAAGGGCCGAATTTATAAAGGTATTCAGTTCCTTCCCAAGGTATAGATATAGATGTAATTATATATGTCTGTGTATTAAAAAAAAACGCTAAGAACGCAGTACTCACTCCATCACTTTTTAACCTAACCAAAGAAATATGAACACGTTAACTGCACACCAAAACTTAAACATAGGTACTTCTCGATAAAGGCAATTGACCGTTGTTACACACACAATTTTTTCACGCCAAGTTAAAATAAGGCGGTAAAAGCTAACAGTTCGTCAGCGGCTGCCGAGGGCTGATAAGGTTATATTGATGTCCGCCCGCCCTGACGGATTCCTCGCCCGCCCGCCCTTTGACGCGCCCATTTTTATTATTAATATTGCAACACGATATTTATTTACTTGCGAAAGATAAATATAACATTTTATTAACATCTCCGCCGTGGTATTGAGTTGGAATGGAATAGGTGTAATAAAAACACATGCCTACAGACGGAGTAATCAATATTTTTTATACGATCCTTTGATGTGTCGAAGACGGATCTTAATGCTGTTATTGAATTATTATATACTTTTATGAGGAAAAGAGTAATTTTTGTAGGGGAATACACACAAATCTGTAAAGATCGTGGTAAGTAGAATGAGATCTTAAGTCTCTGTCTACCCATGGGGAAAAGAGCTCTCAAAAACTCGTGTTCTGTAGTACCACAATCCATGATACAACTGGAAATATAATTTGTTATAATACGCAAGGCAAATAATATCTATACTTCAGTACTGACAAAGACTGTACAATTTAGTAAAGTTATTCAGTACTGACAAAGACTGAACAAAGAACTTTTTCAAAAAAGAAAAAGAAAAAGTTCTTTTCTCATCATGCCCTGGCCGGGATTCGAACCTGGAAACTCCGGTGTCACAGATAAGCGTACTACCGCTGCGCCACAGAGGCCGTCAAATTTAGTCCTATTAACTAATTATGAAGTTCAAATTGAAGGGTAATCTCTTGACTTTGTAGATTATCATAAAAATGTTCCCAACACCCACCAGCTGAGGCCAGTAAACCCAGGATCCCCAGAATGGGGGATCATCGCGAGCGGATCAGCAAGTTTAATTGCCGCCTACCCACATTAACCCTTGCCAATTCAAACGGAGATAGCCATTGATAAACATAAAAATAGATGTGCACTGTCTGTAAAACGTGTTTATAATATTGAACGTTATTTGCCAAATGGGAGTCGTTCTGTGTAAAAATCTTTTAAGTAAAAAAAGAATATAAGTCTTACTAGAGGCCGCCCGCGACTTCGTTCGCGTGGAATTAATCCCGCGGGAACTTCGGGATAAAAGTTAAAATGTTATTCTGGGTTTTCAGCTACCCACGTACCAAATTTCATATAATTGGTTCAGTAGTTTTTGCGTGAAAAATAACAAACATCCATACTGACATCCTGACATGGTCACAAACACTCGCATTTAAAATATTAGTAGGATGTACGTCCATAAACCGCCGAACTTTCATGAAGATGTAGCGGGAGCGATGATTCGGCTCGACCGCCACCAAAGGGAAGATCTTCCGCCAGGCTAGGTGTTATGCCTGGGGAACCGCGGCTCCGACGATGTTGTGTCGGAGGTTGTATATATAGCTCCAATCCATGAAATCTCTAAAATCGCGATTTGGGTTCTTCGCTGCTATTGGCTGAGCGCGTCGATTTCTTCGAGATGATTGACAGTTGTTGTGTGATTTGATGTTGTGGCGAGTGGCGTAGAGATGTCGCCACAGTACTCCCCCCCAAGACCGGAGGTCTGAAGTCTTGAGATCTTGCTGTGCAATCTGTGCTTTCAGTAGCTTGCAAGTGCCAGTTGTCTTCCAGTGAGTCGGAAGTTACTCGAAGTCCTAGTGAGTCAGGAGTGAGCCGTTGCGTTGCTCGTAGTCTGCGGTGAGTCGAGACAGTAGAGAGCGTAGTCGACTTGTTGGCGCCGGTAGAAGTCGTGCAGAGCTGCCACGCTGGAGAGAAGAGCGGCCGTCGAAGAGATCCAGGCGTGGGCTGCGGTAGATGCGTCGGTCGCTGAAGTCGATGAGAGTGAGTGCGGGTGGAGACAGGACCAGGAAGCTCGGTGAGTCGGCTGCGATGGACCTGCTGCGATACCCAGTTGCTGGCTTGCTGTGAGACTGCTTGCAGAGTGAGGAGTGATGCTGAGGATTGGAGTTGATGATGATGGAGAAGGTTGCTTCCAATCACGTCGGGGTCACCAATGTAGCGGGAGCGATGATTCGGCTCGACCGCCACCAAAGGGAAGATCTTCCGCCAGGCTAGGTGTTATGCCTGGGGAACCGCGGCTCCGACGATGTTGTGTCGGAGGTTGTATATATAGCTCCAATCCATGAAATCTCTAAAATCGCGATTTGGGTTCTTCGCTGCTATTGGCTGAGCGCGTCGATTTCTTCGAGATGATTGACAGTTGTTGTGTGATTTGATGTTGTGGCGAGTGGCGTAGAGATGTCGCCACAAAGAGTTATGAATGTGGATGAAGCGAAGGAAGTATGCAGAGATCGTGGCAAGTGGAATGATGTAGTCTCTGCCTACCCCTCCGGGAAAGAGGCGTGATTTTATGTTATGTTATGTACGCCCAGAACATATTTTTTAACAACCTTGTTGATGTCTATTTTGAAAGTAGGTCTAGCCTAATAGTCAATTCTTTAAACTTTGCCAATGGCTGCCGGGACAATCTGGACCAATTATCTTGAGCTTAGTAAGGAGTTTCTCAACTGGATTTAGTTTTAATTGTGCTGTTTTGCGTTGATCGATATCCACTGATGCCCCCGCGTTTACCTTGGGATTAGGCCGACTACAGACGCGCTCGGAATTCAAACTTTGGTTCCGATTAATCGTTAATTTTATTGTTAATACAATGAATCATATAATTCAGTCGCAATGGAATTAAGTAAACCATTTTTATTTAAATTGCCCCGTTGTATTATACTATCACCGGCAACCATATAAAAAAGAATAGTACCACTCCATCTCTTTCCCATGGATGTCGTAAAAGGCGACTAAATGATAGACTTATAAACTTGAGATTCTTCTTTTAGGCGATAAGCTAGCAACCTGTCACTGTTAGAATCTCAATATTATCATTAAGTCTAACACCTGAACGTGGCCTTTCAGTCTTTCAAGACCGCAAAGGATAAAGACGTGACTATATGTATGTATGTATTATACTATTTATAAATAATACAGACATTAAATGCGCACGAAGGCGGACCCCGGGCCCGGAAACACTTCTTTGAAGTGCAAACGGGAACAAGCAGATCTAAGATAGATTAAACGCGCACTTAACATACCTTTATTTCATTTTGGACGTTTCGAATCATGTTACAATGATTCGTGATCATCGAGCGACTCTTCGCATTTAATACCTGTATTATTTATAAAAGTGAGTAAACTAGGCTTTCCGAGAACGAGGTCAATTACCTACTTTTATAAAATCACGCCTATCCCGGAGTACATACATATCTCCACTTGCCACAATATTTATAAGCCTATCCTTTAGTCGCCTTTTACGATATCCACGGGTACGAGATGGAGTGGTCCTATACTTTTTTTGTTACAGGTGCCGGGAACCACACGTCACGGCTTAAGCTTTATTTACGTTTTTGCATGGCATTTTACCGATTCGACCACGGACGCTCCTTAAAAATATCCATAACTGTTATATAGGTACCTAACATTTTATACATCTTCGGTTTCTTGGGTAAATTTTCAGTTTTCATCCTCAAGTTATTTGGGAAGTGTGTGGGTGTATTTATTCGAAAGTCACTTTAATGTTCTTGTGAATCAATTTAAAAGTCCGCTTTTATTTGAGAACGAATTAATGCGAAGAATTCACGGAAATTGAGTAATTGACTGTCGGACAAATTTAAAACACTTCTTAGTATTATTTGGTTTGTACTATTAATAATTCTGAAGTGTTTTAGGTGCCGTGTGGTTCCTGGCACCAATACAAAAAAGAATAGGACCACTCCATCTCTTTCCCATGGATGTCGTAAAAGGGGACTAAGGGAGAGGCTAACAAAACAAACTTGGGATTCTTTTTTAGGCGACGGGCTAGCAACCTGTCACTATGTGAATCTCAATTCTATCAAATAGTTGAACGTGGCCATTCCTGTTTATTCAAGACTGTTGGCTCTGTCTACCCCTCAAGGGATATAGACGTGATCATATGTATGTATGTTTTAGGTATAAAGATTGCACAGAAAAATGTGTTATCATGATCCAATCTGGCAACGTTCAGACGGGAGTTGCTTCGTATAAAAATCTGACCAACCCATTCCAGGAAGGATGGATCACTAAAAAACATCTCTCCATTAGTTTGAATTATTGATAGCCATCCTGCTTAACATAACTTTAGTCTTTTCGAGACTCTACTCCTTAGCTTTATGCGTAAATAATGTTGCGTGTATAAAAGAGATGGAATGATCCTATTCCTTCTCTGTCGGAAATCAAACAGCTTATCACCAAAGCCGTTCAGATAAAAATTAAACTTTTTACGAGTATTAGCTCTGTCTACCTCGAAAGGGATGAATATTGTTATCACCAAACTTCAACATACATGCACACATATTATTAATTCTATATAGCTTGTGGGGTAGACAGAGCAAATAGTCTTGAATAGACTGAAAGGCCTCGTTCGGCTGTATGGCAAAAATAATAGAATTGAGATATAAATAGTGACAGGTTACAAGCCCATCGCCTAAAAGAATAATCCTATCTAATTAGCCTATCAATAGATAAGCTTATAAGCTTGGGATACTTCTTTTAGTCGCCTTATACGACATCCCTGTTGAATATGGAGCTTTTCTCGAGTACCGGGAACCACACGGCAGAAAATAACAATAGGTGATAATAGTCTTTGCATTTATCATAGAAACCGAACCGGTGTCAGTTCATAGAACTCGCGTGCCTCCGATCATTAGGAATATTTGCCAAGGTATTATGACTGAAACTGAATAAATACGTGTCATTAGTACCGTCTGTTGGAAACTCTAAATTGATGTTGAAGTTTGTGTTTTGTTATAGATAAAAATAACTTTATGAAATTCGGTTGATACATACATACATACATAAAATCACGCCTCTTTCCCGGAGGGGTAGGCGGAGACTACATCTTTCCACTTGCCACGATCTCTACATACTTCCTTCGCTTTGTCCACATTCATAACTCTCTTCATACAAGCTCGGCGGTTTCGGGTACTCTTGACCCGACCCTTTGCCAGGACGTCCTTAATTTGATCAAAATACGTTCGTCTAGGCCTTCCCTCTCGTGCTGAACGTGGCCTTTCAATCTTTTCAAGACTATTGGCTCTGTCTACCCCGCAAGGGATAAAGACGCTATGATATGTAGGTATGTATGACACTCCCGTATAACCTTTGCAGGGAACCTAACCTATTGGAATCAGTCTTTATGTACGAAAGGAATTTATAAGGCACAGCTGACTGTAAAAGTAGGACAGGGCCGGCCTCATTCAACTTTCAAGGATTAAATTTAGATGTCTTAAAAAAGGGAGATAGTAAGATTACCCATAATCGTCGAATATGCATGAAAATAGTAATGAGTGTGGAGGAAGCGGGAGAGGTCTGTAAGGATCGTAGCAAGTGAATGTCTCTGCCTACCCCAAAGGGAGAGGAAATTCACGCAGCGAAGGCAGATAGCGGATTTTTTTGTTTCGCTTTCTAGTAATCATAATAGTAACACATCCAGTTGCCTGAATATGCGTTACTTCAATACACGATATTAATTCGTTAAAAAAAATGTTAAACCAAAAATAGGTCTTATACAATAAAGAATAGAATTCATGTGTACATTCGATTCAGTAAACGGATTGTCCGATAAAGTATAAATGCGATAAGGATTTGCACCGGGCGTCCACCCGCCCCGTGCAAATTGATGCAACCGTGCATGCATGCTTGCAGTTCGCATAACTCGGCCATACATGACATTTACGTTTTATTTATTGGATTCGGGATTTTTCTCGGTCGGAATAATAGTTATGGTCAGAGAAATATAGAAAGGTTGTGACTGAATTTTATAAAGGACTTGTAAGTGTGGTTGGTTACCGGCTGAATGCATAATGTAATAAAAAATCTCGAAAAAATAAATACAAAATCGACTCCATCTCTTTCCCGTGGATGACGTAAAAGGCGACAATTATATCATTAAGCCGAACGTAGCCAATCAGTCTTTTCAAGACTGTTTGGCTTTGTCTTCCCCGCAAGGGATATAAATTTGCTTATATGTTTTTTTTTTTTTTTTTTATAATATTTTGCTCATTATTTTTCTCATGCCTCCTATAAACGACCCCATGCTTAATCCATTTCGGGAGCACCATACTACATGTCTACACACTTACATACATATTGTCACGTCTATATCCCTTGTGGAGTAGATAGAGCCAACAGTCTTTAAAGACTGAATGGACACATTCAGCTATTTGGCTTAATGATAGAATTGAGATTCAAATAGTGACAAGTTGATAACCCATCATCGCCTAAAAAAGAATCACAAGTTTTACAAACTTGTGACTTCTCTCAATCGCCTTTTATTATATCCATGGGAAAGAGATGGAGTGGTCCTATTATTTTTTGTATTGATGCCGGGAACCACACGGCACTACTACATGTCTATTTTGTACATATTATTCTTTCCCTTTTGTTATGGTGTTTTTTGAACAAATTCTTTTTACTTTACTTTTTTCAATTTTAAAAACATAAGTATCACTACATAGTATAAAACAAAGTCGCTATTTTAGTCTGTTTGTCTGTATGCTTAAATCTTTAAAATTACGCTACGGATTTTGATGCGGTTTTTTGTAACAGGTAGAGTGATTCAAGAAGAAGGTTTTTATGTATAATAACATTTATAATTTTGCACCCGTGCGAAGCCGGGGCGGGTCGCTAGTTAAAAGATAAAGTAGCGAAGGTTCCAAAGTACATACACCATATAATGTGACGTGGCAGGTTGATGCCTGGCTCTCAACACTGTGTCATTTAAAAGCCATCTGCCGAATGGAGTGCGTCCATCACAGCTGTAACTGACCGCTGTGAGAACGATTGTCTTAATCGCCGAGCGACCGACGATAAACTTAGAAGCCTTGTCGTGTCGCGACGTCATCGTACTTTGTGGCAGAGTGTTGTATACTTGCGACTTTTTTTTTTAAAGTGAGCAACTGACTTCTGGATGGGTGCTGAATGCAAAAATTTTGTGACTTGTATGTCGTGTTAGAAAATATCATATATCTTAAGTAATATTATAAAGTTTGTTTGTTTGAACGCGCTTATCTCATGAACTATTGGTTTGAATTGAAAAATTCTTTTTTCGATTCGATTTATCGAGGAAGGCAAGGCTATATAACATCACGCTACAACTATAAAGAGCAAAGAAAAAATGGAAAATGTGAAAAAGAAAACGGGGAAAATTATTCATCCTTCAAGGCTCAATGGTGCCCAAAATAACTATACGCGGACGAAGTTGCGGGCGCAGCTAGTACAATAATAAGTGAAATCTAAGTTATAACGAATGGAGCCCGTAAAATTCAAACCTGATCAGTAGTCACACCATTTTGCTACACCAGGTGTTACAGATGTGACAGGGTTAAGTAAGATTTGGATCAAAACTAAACCATTTGACTATGCATGGAGAATATTTAGTAGTTGTTGCAAACTACCAAAAAATGCGAAGGTGGAAGATGATAAAAGAATACAAGAAGTAGTCCAGAACCCTGGTCCATCCAGGTGATCAAAATAATCCAAATACCAGTATCTTCAACTCTTCATCATACAGATATCATAATAGATGGAGAAGCTAGCTGCAATGCTTCTGTCGGAATCGTGATCCTAACATTTATAAAATTTAAGTAAAAGGTCAGGTCAAGTGTGCTTTGAACTGATGAGCTGTCATGAATAAATTTATAAGCAGAAGCAAAAAGGTATTCAGGGATAGGTAGCATGCTTAAACTGTAGTTTCCGCCTACCACTCCAGGTAAGAGGCGTGACAAATGTATGTTGGTTGACCATAATATAGTTTTGCTGACGTCATTAAGTGATACCTTGTGTTCTATTTTTAAAATAAATGTATTTTTTATGAAAATATGTAGCATTTTTCAGTAAGTCGCCCGTCTGCTTAGTAAGTTCCTGATTCGCGCGAACTCTGAAATCTGGTTTTATTGTCCGCCATGATCGTAACGTTGAGGGAACTTCAACCAACCTCCAAGTTACCCAGTTACGGCTGTAGATATGAAATCGTCATATAAGAGAGCTTAGACTTAATGCATTAAACGTTAGGTTAGGAACTAATATAGATTAAGGTTTGCTTTACGGAGAAATTCAATCTTTTAAGACTGTTGATTCTGTTACCATGCAAGGTATACAGATATGACTATTTCTATGTATGTATGTTCCAATTTATACTAATATTATAAAGCTGAAGAGTTTGTTTGTTCGAATGCGCTAATCTCAGGTACTACTGGTTCGAATCGAATTTTTTTGGTGTTGAATAGGCCATTTATCGAGGAAGACTTTCGGCTATATAACATCACGCTGCAACTATTAGGAGCGAAGAAATAATGGAAAATGTGAAAAAAAGGGATAAATTATTCATCCTTGAGGGCTTCAATGATGCACAAAATAACTTTTCCACGCGGATAAAGTCGCGGGCACAGCTAGTCATATATATCACGTTTTGATCTTTTATGGGGAACATAGAGTCAATCTCGACGACTGAAGGCCACGTTCAGTGAGATGGTGAAGGTACTGATACAATTGAATTTAAACTTTGGATTGCAACTTTCAGTAGTGTAGACTAGTTTTAAATTTTCACGGAAAGAATTTTATTTTTAAATACAAAAGATGTGCATTATTTCCCTGGAAGATTGTAGAAGAATGCAGATCTGCACACAGCTGGCTGCCATAGTCACAAATCCAAACTTTGCTCTTAGCGCACAAAGTATGAGACACACTGAGTGCAAACAATAGTTAAAACTGTATATATATAAACTAGAATTTGCCCGCGTATTACTTTTAATAATTGATCTTGGATTCCAAGTGTCATTTCAGGTTGAAATATTAACGACTTTTTAAGTTTGATTCTCCAACTTTATAGTTTGAAGTCATCAAATTCTGCAGTTTCAAAATTTATGAAATGATAAAAAATCTTTTTTTTTAACTCTTATTACTGTTTGGTTCCTTTCGGATTCTTGGGCATGTACAAATGACTATTTTCGAAGTTATGTCCATTAGTTTGAATACTAACCAATAATCTTACGGTGAGGGAAAACATCGTGAGAAAAGCTGTACATTCAGGCAACTGGATATGTAACCATGATCGATCCAATACGAGTAAGGTTCCCCTGCAAAGGTCAGATGGAAGTCACTTCGTATAGAAACCTAACTCATCCAATTCAAGCTCTATGGTCAAAAGCTTACCCCGGGCTCCTCTCCAGAGTGGTGAGGATGCAATCTGTACCAAAGCCAGTTGGAAGAAGAAGAATGAGATAATATTGCCCCTGTGTGGAGCTCAGATGGGAGTCGATATCAGGACCCTGGGCACTTATCAAGAGAGATAAGGATTCAACCTTTACTATTATTACTGAAAAAATTCCAACAATATCCGAATAAAATTAACTATATAGATTCGATTTGGAGATCTGGAGAGGATGAATGAAAGCAGGTCGATAATGTGGAGGGAAAGGTCGGAGTGGGAAGACCTAGACGAACGTATCTTGATCAAAAAGGACGTCCTGGCAAAAGGTCAGGTCAAGAGTACCCGTAAACGCCGAGTTTGCATGAAGAGAGTTATGAATGTGGATGAAGCGAAAGAAGTATGCAGAGATCGTGGCATGTGGAAAGATGTAGTGTTTTCCTACCCCTCCGGAAAAAAGGCGTGATTTTATGTATGTATGTAGATTCGTTCCTCGTTCGCACTCTGTGCTATTGTTCGTTCTCTACTCTGTGCTGTACTTACTGTACCCTACTACTGAAAACTCTGAACAAACTCATACCAGCGGAAAATAAAGCGATATTTAGCTCAACGTGGCATTATGAAAATCCTAATTCAATCCACTAGGTAACTCCATAGATTCACATTTATAGAAAATTCGATGAAAATGAGGTCAAAAGTACCTTGAGCCGTGACCTTGCGCATGAAAGGAGTATTTTTAGAGGGCGCCGTGTGGTTCCCGGCACCAAAAAAGAATAGGACCACTCCATGTCATTTCCATGTATGTCGTTAAAGGCGAGTAAAGGATAGGCTTATAAACTTGGGATTATTCTTCTAGGTGATGAGCTAGCAGCCTGTCCCTATTTAAATCTCAATTCCATCATTAAGCCAAATAGCTGAGCGTGGCCTAACAGTCTTTTCCATGCTGTTAGCTCTCTCAACCCCGCAAGGGATATAGACGTGATTATATTTATGTATGTATTTTTATTTTTATGTGCCGTGTGGTTCCCGGCAGTGCCGTGTGGTTCCCGGTACCATTACAAAAAGAATAGGACCACTCCATCTCTTTCCCACGGATGTCGTAAAAAGCGACTAAGCGATAGGCTCATAAACTTGGGATTCCTCTTTTAGGCGATGGGCTAGCAACCTATCACTATTTGAATCTCAATTCTATCACTAAGCCAAACAGCTGAGCGTGGCCTAACAGTCTTTTCCAGACTGTTAGCTCTGTCAACCCCGCAAGGGATATAGACGTGATTATATTTATGTATTTTTAGAGTTTCTAATTCGGTTCTGTATTTGTAAATTGACATCTCGACACCTTCTGACCTCCGTAACCTTTAGAGGGGAACCTAACCCGTATTGGATCAATCAGTCGCAAGCTAACGTCGCTACTACGCTAAGAAGGCATTGTTATTCTATACTAGAGGCCGCCCGCGACTTCGTCCGCATGGAAACCCTATCAATCCCGCGGGAACTCTGGGATAAAAAGTAGCCTATGTGTTATTCTGGGTCTTCAGCTACCTACATACCAAATTTCATGGTAATCGGTTCAGTAGTTTTTGCGTGAAAGAGTAACAAACATCCATACAAACTTTCGCCTTTATAATAGTAGTAGGATAGGATAGTGGGATCTTATCAAGTCTATATACAAATGAAAGAACCCAGTGAGGGTTACTTTCATACCCATTACAAACTTCCCGATGTGTCCTTTATATAACTATTTATGTACTTGGGAACACGGACTTCCAAGGGGATTTTTCTATTAGTAATTGAAAGCGGACGAGGAGAGTTTTTTCCAATACTTTCTGCAGTTTCAAGAGAAATTGTGGAAAATACCATCTACTTTTGCTTTCTAGTTTGCGCTCAGTGTGAAATTAATGTACTTTGAAGGCGAGATTGGGTTTTGATATGGATTTACTTATAAAATGTTCGTTTTGTTGTGCCGTGTGGTTCCCAGCACTTAAGAAAAGGACCATATATTTCCCACAAATAGCGTAAAAGGCGAATAAGGGTAAGCTAACTTGGGATTCTTTTTCTAAGCGATGGGCTAGACATCTGTCACTATTTAAATCTCGATTCCATCATTGAACCATACAGCTGAACGCGGCCTTTTCTTTTCAAGACTATTGGCTCTGTCTACTCCGCAAAGGGTATAAAAATTAAAAAAAAAAAATTCAAAATTTTTTATTCATTATTATAGGATATTATTATATCGCTTAATAATTGTCGTATGGTTTAACAACTTGGTTGACGTCAAATATATTACTTAAAAACTAAGTTTACTGCCGCTTCCAAGGCGTCAGTGCAGAAGAAGCGGTAACAAACTGCACTGCAGCATTTTCTTTAACAACGTCAACTTCACAATATTAAATTATACTTAGAATATAATGTGGACGGGAGAATACATTGTTCACGGGAGATTTATATATTTATGAGATTTAATATTGAAAAAAGAAAAATATATATATATATATATATATTTTATGGATTGCCAATTTTAAAAAGATTTATGTACAGAGTGTACTGAAATTTTGATTTAAGTTCAAATTAAACTACAATTAATTACGAGGTTCCTGTGCCAAGCTCGAGCCAGATGTTTTTATCATTAAGGTAATCATCAGTCCTATAATAAGCCTTCTCACAAAGTACTTTCTTTACATACTCTTTGAATTTTCGGTAGGGCATATCAAGAACAGACTCCGGCAACCTATTATAAAATCGTATACAGTTCCCCATAAATGATTTACTGACTTTGCTAAGCCTATGAAACGGTATGACTAATTTATGTTTATTACGTAAATTTCTATCAGTTGTGGCACTAACTTTTTGAAAAAAAGAGGTATTTTTCCTAACATACATTATAAGATCAAAAATGTACTGGGACGCTACTGTAGGTATGTTTATTTTCTTAAAGAGTTGTCTTAATGAGTCTCTTGGTCCTAAGCCGTAAATTGCGCGAACGGCCCTTTTCTGAATTATAAAAATAGTTTGTATATCAGCCGCGCTACCCCATAAAAGTAAACCATAAGATAACAAGCTATGAAAATAGCTGAAATAAACAAGCCTAGCTGTAGCTACATCTGTCAATTGTCGGATCCTCCTAACAGCATAAGCGGCAGAGCTAAGTCTATTGGATAGTTTAGAAATATGAGCACCCCACTGTAGCTTTGCATCAATTATAATTCCTAAAAACTTTGTATTTTCAACAAATTCTAATTTCTGGCCTTCCAGTATTATGTCAGTATTGGCCTGCCTTACGTTTGGAAGGGTAAATTTAATGCATTGGGTCTTATTAGCATTTAAAAGAAGATTGTTGGTTGAGAACCAGATAGATATGGCCGACAGTATATTATTAACCGAACTTACATTTTCGCTATGGCGATCTAATTTAAATATTAAAGAAGTGTCATCGGCAAACAGCACTATACCCGCCTGTTTTTCCACCATAAAAGGCAGGTCATTGACATATACCAAGAAGAGGAATGGTCCTAAAATTGAGCCCTGAGGAACACCCATTGAGACGCTTGATCCGCTTGACTTTACTCCATTAATATCTACAGTTTGAAGCCTATCAGTCAAATAGGATGCCATTAGTTTAGTTGATTTGTGGTCAAACCCATATTGACGAAGTTTACGCAAAAGTGTCTGATGATCTACGCAATCAAATGCTTTAGAGAGATCGCAAAAGACTCCAACTGAATCCTGTGAACTCTCCCACGCGTCATAGATTTGAGTAACAAGTGCTACTCCCGCATCAGTGGTGGACTTCCCGGCAGTGAACCCATATTGTTGGGAATGGAAAATGTTATTGATTTTAAAATATTGTTGCATTTGATTAAGCATCATCTTCTCAAACACCTTGCTCAAAACTGGCAATATAGAAATAGGTCTATAATTGCCAAGGACTGTTTTCTCCCCTTTTTTGAATAGAGGTATTAATTTGCTACATTTCATTAAATTTGGAAAAATACCCTCATCAATACATTCATTAAATATAAAAGCTAGATCAGATGCAATAATATCTATGATTTGACTTATGATACTAACAGACATACCCCAATGGTCTTCAGACTTTTTCAAATTAAGTTGTTTGAACGCCTTTAATATAATATCAGAGTTAACATATTTAAATTTAAAGACAGATTTGATGGGAGTTGTGTTATTATTAAGTAGGGTTTCAGCGCGCAATGGACAAGAGTCAACGTCAGAAGTTAGCTCCACAGGGATTTTTGCAAAGAAATTATCAAAAGCATTTACTATGTCCTGAGTTTTAGAAATACTTTTGTTACCGGATGATATTTGTTTAATACTGTCTCTATCTTTGATTTTGCCAGATTCTTTATTAATAATGTTCCATGTTTCTTTAATTTTATTTGGTGCGTTGTTTATTTTACTACTTATGTGAAAAGACTTGGCTTGCCTGCAAACTTTTTTAAATAATTTTGAATAATTTTTGACATATTCTACAAAACTGGGGTCAAAATTGTATTGTTTCTGGGCATATAAGTCATATAACTTATTCCTACTCTTGTGAATACCTAATGTAGCCCATTCACTGAACTGTAATCTATTACGAATATTGACTTGTTTCTGCTTGAACCTTTTTGAGTATTCAGCAGAAATCATATTAAATAAATTGTTATAATGTTCATTAGGATTATTTCCAGAATATGTTAAAGTATTTAATTGATTTGCAATGTTTATTTTAAATTTTCTTATGTTTTTGGAAGAAAGAGGTCTACACATAATTTTATCATTATTTAAATTGTTTAAGGACTCTTTCTCAAAGGTAACATATTGACCGGTGTGATCCGAGGGCAATTTGTGAATAATTGATTTCCGTATAAAAAGATTATTGCAAAAAAAATTATCCAGACACTTGGCAGATGTAGATGTTATTCGGGTTGGTTCGAAAAAAACATACTCTAAATTATAAGATTTAAACAAATTAATAAATTGTATACTAACAGTTGATTTAACTAAAATGTCAATGTTAAAATCACCACAAATAATTAATTTTTTGTTACATTTTGAGGTAACATGTAACACTTGATCCATTATTTTTAAAAATTGTTTAAATTCACTGTTTGGGGGACTGTACACACAAACAATTATATGATGATCTAGCTCGGCACAGGTCACTTCGGCACACCGCTCAACCGAAAGTCTGGTTATGTCTGTTCGCTCTTTACAGCGAAGACCGCATTTGATAAATATTATAGACCCACCTCTAATTGCAGACTTTCTGTTTAAGCAGCTCACAATATTATAATTGTTTAGGCTGAACATCATCTCCCCCTCCATGAGCCAATGCTCAGTCAAACATAAAATGTCCACATTTAATTCTTCTAATAGACTATAGGTAGAGACGTGATTATATGTTTGTTAGTTTACTATATTGGTTTAAAAACGAAATTATATGATTCTTTCTCCTGGCTTCAGTCCCGGTTGCATCCCCACCACTCTGGAGAAGAGCCCGGGGTATGCCTTTGACATACCTGATTGGATGAGTCAGGTTTTTACACGAAGTGACCCATGACCTCTGCAACCTTTGCAAGAAAACCTAACGCGTATTGAATCGAGTTTGAAAAATAATTATTGGCTAACCGCGGGGTAGACAGAGCCAACAGTCTTAGAAAAACTGATAGGCCACGTCCAGCTGTTTGGCTTAATGATAGAATTGAGATTCAAATGTTGACAGGTTGCTAGCCTGTCGCCTAAAAGAAGCCTATCGTGTCGCCTTTTACGACATCCACGGGGAAAGAGATGGAGTGGTCCTATTCTTTATTCTATAGGTGCCGGGAACCACACGGCACTACGAGTAAACCTTTAAAATGAAATCGAGTGAAACAAGTCAGTTATTTTGTAACAGCTATAAAAAGCCAGCTTTTCTAACAAACTGATTCAAACAACAAATTTAAATATTGAATCCCCAACAAAATTGCAGTTATGAAAACTTGTGATAGCATCTATTGATCAGCCATGAATCCCTATTTATGTGCCCGAGTGTACCCGCTTTGCATTAACTTAGGACAGTTTCAAAATGGCCACTCAAATTTTATATCTCGGTATATCTTTTCGTTATATTTCGTATTAAAATCTGCGTAAGAAGTACATTTGTTTTGGGAACGTATGGGAGACTTTTTGAAAAGTAATAAAAATTATTTAAGACTAGCTAGTGTGCCCGCGATTACGTCCGCGTGGAATAGTTATTTTGGGCATCATTGAAGTCCTCAAGGATGAATAATTTTCCCAGTTTTTTTCACATTATCCATTATTTCTTTGTTCCTTATAGTTGTAATGTGATGTTATATAGCCTAAAGCCTTCCTCGATAAATGGTCTATTCAACGCAAAAAGAATTTTTCAATTCGAACCAGTAGTTCCTGAGATTAGCGCGTTTAAACAAACAAACAAACAAACTCTTCAGCTTTACAATATTAGTATAGATGTAGAAAATATCTTTCGATAACCAATAACCAAATCGAAAACCAAAAAAAAAAAAAACGGGAAAATTATTCGTTCTTGAGGGCTTCAATGATGCCCAAAATAAGTATTCCACGCGGGCGAAGTCGCGGGCACAGCTAGTACATACATATAATTACGTCTATATACGGTAGGCAGAGTCAATAGTCTTGAAATTTAAAAAATGACAGGTTGCTAGAGTCCATCGCTTACAAGAAGAATCCCAAGTTTATTAGCCTATCCCTTATTCGCTTTTTTCGACATCCATGGGATAGATAAATAATGGTCCTATTCCTTAGTGCCGGGTTATTCTTTAGTTAATAAATGGGTTATTCTTAAGTTGAAAAGTTCAAACATCTTTTCTATTACTTAGGTTTATAACGTCTCAGTTTGTAATAGTGTAAATAGTATATACTACATTTCAAGAAATAACTTTCAAAAAGGTAGGTTAAAATAGGTCTGTCGCCGTTCCCGTAAAATCACATCTCCGTAAACCGTCGTGCACACTGGAGCATGAATATTTTATACAATCGTGAGAAATATTGTTAGGACTTTAACTGAAGTATGTTGGCGAATTGACTGACGATCTTCTGGGCTAAGATAAGCATCAATTTTATTTTATTTTTACTTGAGTGGCTTAAGAAAACATTATTGTTTGAGGTGTAGAATCTGAATTAAAGTATTTAAGTAAATGTGATGTAGTTATATGGCACACTAGCTGTGCTGTACACATAGTTATTTTGGTTATCATTGAAGCCCTCAAGGATGAATAATTTTCCCCGCTTTTTTTCATATTTTCCTTTATTTCTTTGCTTCTTATAGCTGCAACGTGATGTTATATACTGAACCTTCCTCGATAAATGGTCTATTTAACGCAAAAAGAATTTTTCAATTCGAACTAGTAGTTTCTGAGATTAGCGCGTTCAAACAAATAGATGAAATTGAGATTCGAATAGTGAGAGTGTACTTTTACGACATCCATGGGAAAGAGATGGAGTGCTTCTATTCTTTTTTCTTTAGGTGCTAGGTGGAACAACTCAGCCCCACAAGCTATAAAATTATCCCAAAAGTAACTCTTAAAAGTCTCGGCTTTGAGATACGACCACTCAAAATACAAAGTGTCAGTTCACAAATAAATGAAATCCAGTTAAATCTTATAACGATGGCTAAGGAACCGCAAAGTCAGGGCTATGGCGAACTAGAATTAAGTAGATTTATCCCGTGTGCCGTGTGGTTCCCGGCACCAATACAAAAAGAATAGGACCACTCCATTTCTTTCCCATGGATGTCGTAAAAGGCGACTAAGGGATAGGCTTGTGAGTTTGCAATTCTTTTTTTAGACGATGGGCTAGCAACCTATTTGAATCTCAATTCTATAATTAAGCCAAACAGCTGAACGTGGCCTGTCAGTCTTTTCGCGACTGTTGGCTCTGTCTACCCCGCGGGGGATATAGACGTGATTATATGTATGTATACCAAAGACAAACATTTTATCACACGTCAAGGAAAAACAAACGTCCCTACGCAGCTGGGTTGCCATCAATAATGGCATCTATTATTTTTTGCACGTCTAACCGCGTCGGCCATCCATCATGGCGGCGATACACGTCCAAATGACACTCGTACAAAGCATGTTGACGTGCGGATATCGATATGTCAAATTGTGGGACTAACTACTGTTAAACTTCAGCGATGCTAAGATTTCAGTGAGCATTGAGCTATTTGGCTTGATGAGAGAATTGTGATTCAAATAGTGACAGGTTGCTAGCCCGTCGCCTAAAAGAAGAATCCCAAGTTTAAAGTCTATCCCTTAGTCGCCTTTTACAACATTCTCAGGGAATGAAATGGAGTGGCCCTATTCTTTTTTTATTGGTGCCGGGAACCATACAGCACAAAATTCTCATTACGAATCTATAAAAAAAGCAAGTATTATGAATACTGAGCCCTCAAATATGTATTGAATGTCAAAGGATATATATGTATCTTTAAAGAAAATACCCGTAAAGACATTTGTTAATATCTGCGTATCCATTACACGTGGCATTCCCGAACAAAATTGATCGTCGTTCGTACGTTTTTGTGTAACAAGAGAACGTCTCGTTTATTTTGTATTCCGAAGAATAACAAGTACATACATATGTGTTGCTTTAATTTTTCTACCATATTTTTTAAAATGATTGCCAGAAAAGCTCGTTATGTTTTTAGGTTTCCAGTTGTAATAAAATAATAAATATCAACAAATAAAAAATAAATAGCTAGTGGTAATAATACAAGACTGTTGGCTCAGTCTACCCCGTAGCGGGTGTGGACGTGACTATATGTAGGTATGCAAGTAAAAATAAAAAAACAGAGATTTAAGAAGAAGAAGAAAGCTGTAATTAAGAAAAGAGATGAGTTTGAAGGAAGTAGAGGAATCTATAGAAATCGTAGTAAATGGAAAATCAATCTCTAGTTAGAACCTGTGATTAACCCAATTCAGGATCCATGGTCAAGGGCATACCCTCGAGTCCTCTTCAGAGTGGTGAAGAAACTATCGCTGTTTCGCTTTTTATAATGACGTGAAAGAGGACAGCGATAGTTTATCGCGCGATGAAAACGGCGACGCGCGTGCCATGCTAGCTCCGCTGGTGGCGGTGTTAGGGTATATTTGACTTATGTATTATGGGAATAAAGATTCAAATCACAATTCTTATACTAAGACTATAGATATTCGCGGCTTCGCCCGAAACGAAAATAATATGTGTTTAATATTTTCTATAGTTCCAGTATTGTTCTTAAATAAATATATACGGGACAAATTACACTGATTGAGTTAGCCTCGAAGTAAGTTCGAGACTTGTGTTACGAGATACTAACTCAGCGATACTATATTTTATAATAAATGCTTATATAGATAAATATCCAAGACCCAGGCCAATCAGAAAAAGTTCTTTTCTCATCATGCCCTGGCCGGGATTCGAACCCGGGACCTCCGATGTCACAGACAAGCGTACTACCGCTGCGCCACAGAGGCCGTCAATATCTTATTAAACTGAGGCACTTATAATGTAAACGTACACAATAAAACAGCTCACAGCAAGCTTTGTATACGATATTATATGTATGTACGTACTTTATTGGTTAATTTTCCTTTGTACTCTCAACTATTTCAGCACTAGACGCCTTGCAAAGTAATTACCTGCCGCTCTAAAAGTTATCGTTTTTAATTTGTTTTGCTTTATTTTAGAACGAAATTTATGAAAGAAATATTTGACTTTCACATCAATTTTATATGAATGAATTCATTCATTTATATGATCACGTCTATGTCCTTTGTGGGGTAGGCAGAGCCAACAGTCTTGACCGACTGATAGGCAATGTTCAGCTGTTCGACTTAATGATAGAATTAAGATTTAAATACTGACAGGTTGCTAGCCCATCGCCTAAAAGAGGAATCCCAAGTATATTTGCCTATCCCTTAGTCGCCTTTTATGGCATCCATGAGATGGAGTGGTCCTATACTTTTCTCTATTGGTGCCGGGAACCACACGGCACACATTTTATGTTGTAATTATCGAATTTGGTAACTGACCATCTAAATAAGTTGTACACTATAATATTATAGTAATATATTTCACACGTGCAAAAGAAAGAAGGGTCATAACTTTTATCTTCATACAATGGGCTGAAAAATTGTCATTAAAATGTCAAACACAGTAGAACGTGGCATTTCAGTATTTTTTGTCTCTGTCCATCTCGTATGGAATTATTATAACGTGTACCTACTAATTATGTCTCAATTCCAATTCGTACAAATAGTTTCACTAACACACACAAGTTATTCACTCCAAAAACATATTTATTTTATTGAGTGCAATAAAATCAGTGGAATCTCTTTTTATTGACACCAAAACACGGCTTTGGGAATATAACTCCGAACCCAATCACATTATAATGAACCGAGAAGGGCCCGCTTCTTAGGGGACGCTAAACGGGTTCCCTCAGTGCTAGTTTACGAAGCACATTAAAGAGATTATAGAAGTAGGACCAATGTTTAGATAAATGATTTGAATTTTAAAGTATTTTTTTTTTATTATTCAATCATTAAAAACAATGTATTTTGATAGGTTACGTCAAGAGTCGACGAGATGAGAGAGTACAAATACTTATGTGATTTCTACATACATACATATGGTCACGTCTATATCCCTTGCGGGGTAGACAGAGCCAACAGTCTTGAAAAGACTGAATGGTCACGTTCAGCTATTTTGCTTTATGATAGAATTGAGATTCATATAGTGACAGGTTGCTAGCCCATCGCCTAAAAAGAATCCAAGTTTGTAAGCCTATCCCTTAGTCGCCTTTTACGACATCCATGGGAAAGAGATGGAGTGGTCCTATTCTTGTTTGTATTGGTGCCGGGAACCACACGGCACATGTGATTTCTGCACATCTATATGGAAAATGCGTGATTGCAACGTATAAAATACCATTGAATAAGACACGGTACTTTATTTTTTCCTAACTCCAGATAGGGATAACATAAGACGGGGTAGACAGAGACAACAGTCTCGAAAATACTGAAAGGCCACGTTCAGCTGTATGGCTTTATGATGGATAGATATTCAAATAGCGACAGGAATCACAAGTTTTATTACAACACCCTTAGATCCACGGGAAAGAGATGGAGTATAGTACTTTTTTTCTATTGGTCCCGGGATCCTTAAGAATCAAACAAGAACTCTTTCATTTATTATTTCCTTACTTAATTTTTAATGATATATGTATGTATAAGTGACGTAATAATTCCTCAAACATTGTATGAAGTAACTAGAGGCCGCCCGCGACTTCGTCCGCATGGAAACCCTATCAATCCCGCGGGAACTCTGGGATAAAAAGTAGCCTATGTGTTATTCTGGGTCTTCAGCTACCTACATACCAAATTTCATGGTAATCGGTTCAGTAGTTTTTGCGTGAAAGAGTAACAAACATCCATACAAACTTTCGCCTTTATAATAGTAGTAGGATGTTTGTTCTTTAACTATTTTGTGTTTCCGGTCATCGAGAAAAATGCATTTTCTATGAAACGGGGCTAACATCCGACGGCCATCTTCCACGTACTACAGAGTCTTTGCGATGGAAGAATATTTTGAATAAGAGGAAATAAAAAATAAAAAAAATCCAAACTAATATTATAAATGTGAAAGTTTATTTGTTTGTTCGTAACCTCTTACCGGGTTATCTATATAGGGTACCTTTTCTTCCCGGTATAAACTATACAGGGTGACATTTAAAAAAGCATCCTTTTAAACATAGACTATACCCATGCTTCTGAGCCGTTTGAGCCTATTTTTATTTAAATTAAACGTCATCATTTTCACATTTTAAAAACCCTCAAAAACTACGTCACACGCTTCAATACAGACCAATACTACAAAAAGAAATTAAAACTAAACATGTAAATAAGTGTCTGAAAAATAAATTATTTTTCTAGTATCAAGATCAAGTAAAGTACAGAGTTATCGAGATCGCTCAGCTGAATGAATTGTGTCGTTGACCTCTGAATCTTACGCGTCGCTTTTCCGCCGGCTGGGGTGATATGACGTATTTAGGATCATGGATTTTGATACTTTTATTTTTTTTCGTACTTTCTGAAATATGAATCGATATTTTTCTTTTAACGTTTTTAAATATCCTTTAGATGAGTACATTTAACAGTTAAATTTATGCAGTTGAATTAAAAGTCACCCTGTAGTTCCCGTGGGATTTGCGAAAAACCTATATTCTTTTGTAGGTGGCGCTAAATTCATTGGTTTTTATAGGTTGCGTTTAAATTGTTGTTTTTCCAAAGTTGATAACGCTATCCCTTAGTCACCTTTTACGATATCCATGGGTAAGAGATGGAGTGGTCCTATTCTTTTTGTATTAGTGCCAGGAACCACGCGGCATTGTAAGAACTATAAATAAATATTAAGATTTCTTAGATCACGACTGAAAAATACTCTTTTTCCAAGCTGCGTAGGTATTGTTATTTCGCGTCAACTCAAAGGGAAGACAAACAAAAAAACAAATTCAATAGACGTACTCGAGTTAAAGTTTTAAACTCCATCCAGTGATTCTAGTATTTGAAACAGGGATGCTTCTAGTTTTCCTAGTATAGACACTCATGTCTAACTTTTTTTAGGGTTCCGTACCCGAATCAGAACATAAACCTTATGGTTGACATCTGTCTGTATTTTCTTTATAATAATCATTCATTCATATAATTAAGTCTTTATCCCCTGCGGGCTAGACAGAGCCAGCAGTCTCGAAAGACTGATGGGCCACGTTCAGCTGTTAAGCTTAATGATAGGAATTGAGATTTAAATAGTGACGGGTTGCTAGCCCATCGCCTAAAAGAAGAATCCCAAGTTTATAAGCTCATCACTTAATCACCCTTTACGACATCCATGGGAAAGTAATCCTAGTAGTAGAAAGTAGTCCTTTTCCAAACGCTCTCACACGCTCGTCTATATTTTTTTAACTGCGCATCACGGATTTTAACCGGGCCACCTTACCTTATACGGATCCCTCTAATACACGGATACTATTCACCCTTACTCAGTTTTTGTGCACAAGGTAAGATTCCTTGGGAAAAGAGGAAATTCTTTTGTGCCTCAAATAAGAATCTTTCCCGTTCTGTCGGTTTAGTTTAGCTGGCTTAATGACCCTTCTTCTAAAAGGAAATTGAAGATCGCAAAAGCGTATATTGAAGTGAGAGTACATTAAGATCTCAAACTAATAGGATTATCTATCACTACGTCGCATGTAGCAGTTGAGGATTTTATATAATTTATTCGAGTAATGACATTACAAAATTAGGAGGATTTCACAAAGAAAAAGTGTGAATAACTATTTGGTTGGTATTCTATCTTTACATAACATTAAAATAATTTTAATTTTACAAATACTTACAGTCAATGAAAACATTTATTAAAAAAAAACCTTACGCATTGAAATTAATTAACACCCAAGTCGAGTCGTGTTATTGACATTTTGGCACAGAGTAGGTAAAATACAGAGAGTCCTAGCTATTTAGCTACCTTTAATACTTAGCAAAAAGGGTCAAAAAATTCAAAAAGTATTAGTGAAAGCCGATGAAAATTATTTGAGCAATATACATGCACATACAAGTGGAACAAAAAAGTATATAAAAAGCTTACTTATATCTAACATACACGTCATGTTACCACGTACTTATCCCTTACGGGTACCCAGAGCCAACAGTCGTAAAAATACCGAAAGGCCACATTCAGCTGTATGGCCCAATAATGGAACAGAGATTCAAATAATGACATTTTACAAGCGATGAGTGCTTAGGAGAAGAATGTGAAGTTTATTAGTTTTTCACTTGATTGACTTTTACATTATGCACGGGAAGGACACCGTTCCTTATAACTGAAGACATAATAATAGACAAAATCTACTCATTTCAACCACAAAAGTAAAAAGCAGAAATAGCTATCAAATGGCTGTCAAAATATACAACGGCCTCAATGAGGATATAAAATCGCTATCTCTGAATGCCTTTAAACTAAATTAAAACAGTGGCTTATCGAAAAATCGTTTTATACTGTTGACGAGAAAATTTAATATGACATTATTTTAATTTTCATTTCAATTTTAATTTTAATTTAATTTTAATTTTCTGTATTTTTGCATGCCATGAATGGTTAAATGCGCGAAATTTATATGCTTTGTAAAGTATTTGTATTTCACTACCAGAACAGTATAGAAGCAAAATTTCACACGGGATTACCAAGAACTATTGTTTTCCTGTTTGGTTAGCTGGTAAACTAATGGTCGGCTTTTGGACAACAAAGTTTTAAATAAATAAGTAAATAATTGATGGCAAACAATAATATATAACAGCTAATAAAGACGTGAAAATTTTCTATCTAAGAAATGCCTGCACATAAAAAAATCTGATATTAACTTCATCATTATTATTTCTGCCGTAGGACGTCCACTGCTGAACATAAGCCTTCCCCATATTTAACTTATTCATACATACATACATACATATGGTCACGTTTATATCCCTTGCGGGGTAGACAGAGCCAACAGTCTTGAAAAGACTGAATGGCCACGTTCAGCTATTTGGCTTAACGATAGAATTGAGATTCAACTAGTGACAGGTTGCTAGCCCATCGCCTAATAAGAATCGCTTCGCTTTCAATTCAAGTAAAATAAGTACAAAAAACAAAAAGTGGACTTTTTAAATCATCTGTGACTTATTTACTCTGTAATCCCAAACGCTAACGTATTCAAATATTTTGTAGACGAAATTTATTGACTTAACGATCAACTCCCAACATTCAGTTAATTCCTAGGCACTAAATCAGTCTAGGATAAAATGTCAGTCGTGCTAACATTTGAATATTACCTAAGTGTTAATTTTCTCGCTTGCGTTCAGCCGTTCGGTTCGTAATGCCTGTGCTGTGATTGTGACACACTGTCATGTAGATTGTGGAATAGACTTCACAGCTTTTTTTAACATATTTAATTTATTTACTTGGAAAAGGCACATCAACAGTAACACACCTTGCAGTCTATCCCGAAGATCGTTTGGAGTTTATAAATTTTCTTTTTGTGCCGTGTGGTTCCCAGCACTTTGAAGCCACTCCATATCTTTCCTATGGATGTCGTGAAACGCGACTAAGGTAAAGGCTAATCAATTTGTGATTCTTCTTGTAGGTGATGGGCTAGCAACCTTCCACTATTTGAATCTCGATTCCATCATTTAGCTACACAGTTGGACGTGACTTTTCAGTTTTTCCAAGTATGTTGGTTCTATCTACCCCGCGAGGGATTTAGTCGTGAATATATGACTATAATGATGATGATTTTTCTTTAAGTGAAATATGTCAAGCAAAAATATTGATGTGTTTTGGTCTAGAGGAGCCACACTACCTGGTCAAAAAAAAACCAAGTAGCGATACTTAGTTTATCCAACGTACTCGTGTTTGTTGCCTGATCTAGACGGCCGTGTGTCGTCGTTCAGCATTCTGGGCACGTAATGAAGCGCCTGCAGCCAGCTCCTGACACGTCGACGTTTACCGACGGCCTTTATCAATATTTGTATCGACCTCTGTTCTGAGCACAAAAAGAGAGGTTCTTAAAGTGATTGAGAGTGTACCGTTGCTTACCCGTTCTAAAGGACTTAGTTAAAAACTTCTTTTGAAACATACATACATATAATGTCTCCAACCCATATGAATAAGATCACGCCTCTTTCTCGGTAGAGTTGGCAGAGACTACATTAATCCACTTGTCACGATCCCCGCATACTTCTTACATTTTCATAACTCTCTTTATTCAAACTCGGCGGTTTCGGGTACTCTTGACCTGACCTTTCGCCAGGATGTTCTCAACATACATACATACATATGGTCACGTCTATATCCCTTGTGGGGTAGACAGAGCCAACAGTCTTGAAAAGACTGATACGCCACGCACAGCTATTTGGCTTAATGATAGAATTGAGAATCAAATAGTGACCCTATCCCTTAGTCGCCTTTTACGACATCCGTGGGGAAGAGATGGAGTAGTCCTATTCTTTTTTCTATTGGTGCCGGCAACCACACGGCACTGTGTAACACACACATGTTCTCAATTTGATCAAGATCCTCATTTGATTTATCAAAACGTTGGTGCAGCGTCGCGTCCCATCTCTGAACTTTCACAGGCATAACTATAGACCAAATCTAGTATAAAAAACTAGCTGTGCCCGCGTCTTCATCTGCGTGGAATAGTTATTTTGGGTATCATTGAAGCCCTCAAGGAGGCCCTCAATGATGGCCCCGTTTTTTTTTCACATTTTCCATTATTTCTTCGCTCCCAAAAGTTGCAGCGTGATGTTATATAGCCTAAAGCCTTCCTCGACAAATGGTCTATACAACACACTAAGAATTTATCAATACGAACCAGTAGTTCCTGAGATAAGCGCGTTCAAACAAACAAACTTTTCAGCTTTATAATATTAGTATAGATAACCCCAATCCCTCACATACACAAAACGAACGTTGAAATTACAAATCTCCATACATCCACTAATTAATATGCTGTTGGTATTTGCTGAATTCATTACACAGCTCCCGGCTTTCCATTACCTTCTGATGAACGCGATCGCATCAGTTGATTTGTTTTTGAAATGCTCAACAAATTGTTCAATTAAATTGAATTATGCGTATCGCGAGAGCGGTTGCTTATTGCAATTCGCGCTGTTGGATAACAGATATATCGGATTATTATTAATTTTCTACGAGTTTAACTGCAGTGCGCGAATTTTGGGAAATCCCCTATATAATAAATATAAAATATAAATAAATCCCTTATAATAAGCTCTAGGAACGGCAATTGCACAAACATTTTTTTTTAGTTATTTTAGACCTGGGCATGCATATTTCCCTTGCGGGGTAGACAGAGCTAACAGTCTTGAAAAGACTGAAAGACCATGTTCAGCTGAATGGCTAAGTGTAATATTGAGATTCAAATAGTGACAGGTTGCTAGCTCATCGCTTCTAAGAATAATCCTAAATTTATTAGTACTTAGTTCATTCCTGGGCATAGCTGCAGACGGTATTAAATAAAATACTGTTATAGAGATTGTTCGATTCATCTTATAATATGTTTGAGAAACAAAAAATAATTGACTGAAGTTTTACCAAATATTTACACAATTTTTAGGGTTGAATTAATTTAAAACAATAACTGTAAAAGTTCGCTGAACACCAGACAGAATTCGTAATGAATGGCCCAAAACTTTTGATTGGCGGACAGACCCTTAATTTTGTGGTGTGTTCCCTTTGATTCTCATAGTTAAGTCCCGAAATACGTTACTTTTGTTATGACTTTAGTTACATAGAGAAGATAATAATTAGGTTTGTAGATGCAATAAGGCGAAATGAAAGGAATTAGAATTAAAAAATCTGTTTAATATTTTTACCGCCCACGTTTTAGCAGTGGATGTATCGAAGATATTAGGTTGGTTGGAAAAATATATATAATCTATAACTTGCTTATAAAATAAGTACTGAGTTAATGTGTTATAGTCGTTTAACATAAGGATTACCATACATACATTGCATTAAAAATATATTATGTAAAAAATGTTTTTTTTATAAACGTCATTCATAAATTTAATTTAGGAAAGAAAATTGTCTAAAGCACAAAGTACCGTTACAACTAAAAATCAGTAATAAATTATTGCTGTATGAAAAGTTTTTTTTGAAAAGTGATTTTTTAAAATAATAAAACTTATATAAAAATGTGAGAGACAAAAGGAACACACCTTTTCTTTGTTTAGTCTGTCGCTTGGGTAAACTTCACATACAGACATTCATTTACATACGTAAGTGATTTCAAACGTAATGCCCTGGTAATTGACTTTCACGGGAATGACGTCAGGACTTGGTGTTCTTAAAAATTTAATCGGGAATGTGATTACACGAAGCCTTAACCTGTATTTATATTAGGGTATAAGGGGCAAAATTACATATATGTGGAAAGATTAAGTTTTCCTACTCCTCCAGAAAACAGGCGTGACGTTATGTATGTATGCATATAATACATACATATAATCACGTCTATATCCCTTGCAGTGTAGACAGAGCCAACAGTCTTGAAAAGACTGATAGGCCACGTTCAGCTGTTTGGCTTTATGATGGAATTGAGATTCAAATAGTGACAGGTTGCTAGCCCATCGCCTAAAAGAAGAATCCCATGTTTATAAGCCTATCCCTTAGTCGCCTTTTACGACATCCATGGGAACGAGATGGAGTGGTCCTATTCTTTTTTTTATTGGTGCCGGGAGCCACACGGCACTATGTATGTATGACAGATATGTTTTTATACAGGTACCCAGGTGCCCTGATCAATACTAGGTTTGGCTCCCCTGAAAGTATGAAGAATACAGACGAGTGTTTCTTCATGTAAAATTCCGACTAGTTCACTCCAAGATCGTGGTCATAGTGTGAACATCATTCTCATCACCTGAGAACTGAGGTTGCGACTTGTTAACAAACACTTAAAAACACTCTACAATTGTCAGATAAGATAAGTTTAAGCTAAATTTATTTGCCAAAACATGTGTACATAACATATAAATGCATTTAAGATGTCAAAGTTAAACTAGTGTTCCAACATGTTTTACCGTCATGTCAGTGTGCAAATAATAAAAGTACATAATGAAAATATGTACCTATAATGAGATTTTAAGTGCAAATTACATAGTCAAAAATATTTAAGTATATACATATGCATAATCCGTACTAATATTATAAATGCGAAAGCCTGTCTGTCTGTTCCTCTTTGACGGCCGAACCACTGAACCGATTTTGATAAAATTTGATGTGTATATAGTTTAAAACCCGAGTTCAAACATAAGCTACGTTTTTTTTTCAAAAATCGACCCCCAAAATACTCAAATGGGGGGTTGAAAGTTCCGTTCGCCATTATGTCATACGCATTTTATTCGGAGATCTATTGCTTAGGTAATAGGTTCGAATTTGAATCGTATGTAATGAAGCGACACAAAATTGTGAAAATGATAAAAAAAAAAGTAAGGGATAACCTTAACTATGGGATGAAAAAATATTATTTTTATGTACGGAACCCTATGTGCATAAATTCAACTCACGATTTGTCGATTTTATGAACATTTTATTGTCAATCAAATGTATTTATTTTGAGATGTCACTCAAGGAGAATGTTAAAATCACACTCCCACGCCCGTGAAATGTTATTTTAACAAATACGCACGTAAGATATAATAATTCGGCAAAATTTTTAACCTTTCATAGCTCTTGTGACCTTCTCGTGTGACGAAACCTTTATTATTGAAAATAAATCTTTTTTTAGTCCTGGCATTACATTTTCTTAGTACTTTTTTTTTGGGACAAATTACACAGATTGAGCCAGCCTGTACTTTAGTACTTAGACTTTTATAAAGAGACATGAAAGATTACTTTTATTTGTTTTATATTTTGATCGATTAGTCAATGAAAAGTGAACTTGGATCATGGTCAAACGCGCCTTCTGGGCTCTTCTCTAGAGAGCTGAGAATGTAAGAGGACGTAACGCCTGGAGTGGCCTAATCTATACTAAAATAATAAACCTGAAGAGTTTGTTTGTTTGAACGCGCTAATCTCAGGAACTACTGGTTCGAATTGAAAAATTCTTCTTGCGTTGAATAGACCATTTAACAAGGAAGGCTTAAGGCTATATAATATCACGCTGCAACTATAAGGAGCGAAGAAATAATGGAAAATATGAAAAATACGGGGAAATTTATTCAGCCTTGAGGGCTTCAATGATGCCCAATATAAGTATTCCACGCGTACGAATTTGCGGGCACAGCTAGTTCTAAATAAACCTTAACACCCAGGTAACAAATGCTATATTTCAACGAATGTGCCTTAATGTGCTATTCCCTATGTACCTGTCAGTTTGTTTCCCGCAGACAATCAAAGTGCAATTCATCATAGCACCGGAAATGCGAGCTGGCGTCACATCAGATAGTGGGGAGTCATAGTGATGTCGGTAGTAAGTTTTTTACACAAATAATTTAATGAAAAATTATATAACGTAACATATATGAGGATGTTACCAGTACTAAATCCAGGTGGGAGAAGGTATATTTTTATCCAGCTAAAATATTATAAACATACTAGCTGTGCCCGCGACTTCGTCCGCTTGGAATAGTTATTTTGGGCATCATTGAAGCCTTGGGATTCTTCTTTTAGGCGATGGGCTAGCAACCTGTCACTATTTGAATCTCAATCATATCTTAAAGCCAAATAGCTGAACGTGGCCTATCAGTTTTTGCAAGACTGTAGGCTCTGTCAACCCCGCAAGGGATATAGACGTGATTATATGTATGTATCATTGAAGCCCTCAAGGATGAATAATTTACCTCGTTTTTTTTTCACATTTTCCATTATTTCTTCGCGCTAATAGTTGCAGAGTGATGTTATAAATAGCCTTTCTCGATAAATGGTCTAATCAACACAAAAATAATTGTTCAATTCGAACCAGTAGTTCCTGAGATTAGCGCGTTCAAACAAACAAACAAACTTTTCAGCTTTATAATATTAGTATAGATATCGACAAAAACATCGGCTCCTCTCTATTCGTGCTAGTCATCCTTCCCCGAGCCGGATATTTGTGTAAAAATGGCGTCAGTCAAACGCCGTCTATTTCTTTCCTGCAACGTTAATTTGTACGGCGAATGCGCATGTCATCCTACGCAATGGGGTTCAATTATAGAACTCGAAATTATTTAATGTATTTCGACGATATATTTGGATTTAAACACAGCAAATGCTGTAGAATTAAGTTCCAAAAAAAATAAATGAATTAACGTTAAGAAAAACAGGTATTAGGATTTATGATCTATATTTTTTTAAAATTGTACCGTGTGGTTCCTCGCACTATTTGAATCTCAATTACATCGAGCTGAACGTAGCCTATCAGTCTTTGTGAAACTGTTGGCTCTATCTACCCCGTAATGACGTGGTTATAAGTATGGCAGTATGTATATTTTTAAAAATTAAATTTGTCACTTATTATCATAATAAAAGTAGTCTTAATTTGCAAGATTTGGATTAAGTTGAATTTCGAATTTTGAAATGAATAGTTCGAATTTTAAGTTGAAATAATTTCGTATGAAATTTTACGATAGTACCAACATAATAAGTGCAATTAACACGTAGGCGAAGCTACAGGCGGAAGCAAGTTATGTATATTGCAAAGAAACGTGTCCTAGACCGCTGTTTCTTTTGCATTACGTTAGAAAAAAAAAACATCTAACATCAAAAGTGTCATCGAACCACTAAGACTGCCATCTCAATGTTTGTTTGTTGTTTCTCAAAAACATTGTTCGAATGAAACAAAAGCGGAAACTTGATACCATTCCATCTCGTTTCTCATACCGTCACATTTTCCAAGTCGCGCGAAAATAAGTTGATAAACTACCTAAAGTTCTTATAAAGATATCTCTTAAAGCCATCGAGAAGGGAAACATAATGTACTGGGTTTTACCCAGAAATCTTTCCCAGTGGTAGTTTGAACAACATATGACGGATCTTAAAACTGAGCCGACGGTAACATCCGCGGAATCTGGCGGAAAATGTTTTTGATATGTCGTCGGCTTGAAACAAAGTTTCCCGAGTGGTTTTACTCTAAAGATATAATAATATTTTCTGAGATGTAATAATAATGTTTTTTTTTGTCTGCATGATGTGGTTCCTGGCACCAATACAAAATAGAATAGGACCCCTCCATCTGTTTCTCATGGATGTCGTAAAAGGTGACTAAGGGATAGGCTTACAAACTTGGGATTATTTTTAAGGCGATGGGTCAGCAACCTGTCACTATTTCAATCTCAATTCTATCATTAAGCCAAATAGCTGAACGTGGCCGTTCAGTCTTTTCAAGACTGTTGGCTCTGTCTACCCTGCGAGGGATATGGACGTGACCATATGTATGTATGTCTGCATGATTTTTTAGAGATGCGGAAGATTTAATGTATTTTTTCATCGATTTCAAGTAACAAACAGACTAGTGCAGTAAGGTTTTTATTTGAACCGTGGGCCACATGATTAACTGTGAAATTGTCTAAAATAATGTCATAATGTCATATTACGTAATTATTATGTTAATCCACATGTCAAGAAATTAACTGATTGTTTGTTCTTTTTTAATATTAAAACAAAAGTTGTTAATCGCACATTAGTGGCGTCGCCGGCCCCCCGTTAAATGTTTTTATCGCGTGTAACAGCGATTGTTTATCGCGCGATAAAAACGGCGTCGCGCGTGCCATTTAACGGAAGCTGGTTGTTTCCCTGCCACTGTGTGTCTTCAATTAGTCTTATAATAGGGAAAATTATATTTATTTGTTTTACCTTATCAAATTATGGACAAAGTGACCAGCTTCTAAGCTGAAGTGAAAGAATAAGTGTGCGTGGATCGTGGCAAGTAGAAAGACTCTCCGCCTACTCTTCCGAGAAAGTGCTGTGGATTTTCTATGTTAAATAAATAAGCGAAAAAATACAGAAATTGGACTGAAAATAACTACGAAACTTAGGGCAAAACTAGAACACACAAACTCTAAAACAACCGCCAAAGTTGGGTGACGCCTCACAAGTCGGAACTTGCCTCTCATTGCGGAAGAAAAAGATGGCCGAGCTCAACTTGTTGATTAAAATAACATTTGTGCGAGGCCGACTTTCTGTTTGGAAGAGCTTGTGATGTTTGTGAGTCTCTTAATTGTACTGAGTTTATATACACCTGCCCGCGAAGCGTGGCACGCGCTACGCTGTTTCTATCGCGCGAAAAAATGACGTGACAGCGAGTATTTATGTATATATAACAGTAAGGAAACTTACATATAGTTACGTCTATAGCCCTTGTAGGGTAGACAGAGCCAACAGTCTTGAAGAGACAAATAGGCCACGATAGAACTGAGATTCAAGCAGTGACAGGTTGCTAGCGCATCGCCTAAAATAATCCCAAGTTTATAAGCCCATCCCTTAGTCGCCTATTACAACATCCATTAGAAAAAGATGGAGTGGCTCTATTATTTTTTCTTTTGGTGCCGGGAACCACACGGCACTTCATATCATCACTACATAGATCCAATTGTCCCGATCCCCGTATACTTTTTTCGCTTCATCTATATCATTCTCTTTATGTTATCTTTTAGACACAAACAACGTATTTATATTAAAAGAATAGGTATATCTCAAACTTTTATGTTTTCGATATTCTGCGTAAAATTATATCTACATGTTCTACCGGGTTCTCGGAAAACGGTAACTTTGTCCTTTACGGGAAGAATGTCGAGACGGGAATTTAATTCCGGTGTTCGTTTTTGCTTTGCTTTTGATACAAATTGCCGTCCTAATACAAATTTCCCGAGAATTTAGTGACTGAAGCTGGTATTCTGTTTAATAAGAATAGCTACGATAGATGCAACCTTTCCGCAGGTATTGAAGACAATATCTATAGCTTTTGTTTCGTGTGAATTTAAAATTAGAATGATAAAATTTGTTCTGGTTGCAGATTTCTTTTTAAAATAACTATTAAAATCGCGTCACCCATTCGGAAATTATGATAGATGCGTTAAACTTATTATACTCTATTTTTAAAGAATAGGACCACTCAATATCGTTCCCATGGATGTCGTAGAAGGCGACTAAGAGATAGGGTTATAAATTGGGATTCTTCTTGTAGGCGATGGGCTAGCAACCTGTCACTATTTGAATCTAAATTCAATCTGAAAGCCAAATAGCTGAACGTGGCCTATCAGTCTTTTCAAGAATGTTGGCTCTGTCTACCCCGCAAGGGATATAGACGTGATAATATGTATGTATGTACTTTTAGCGTTGGAGGTTTCACACACGTATTACACAGGCTGGCTGGCAGTAAAATGTGTGAGCTTATAACTTTTTTTTTAAAGAATTTATACCACAAAACATGTAAAAAAAATACTTACATAAAAATTTGGTTCAGATAATGAAAAATACTGTTTTTCTGTAAACGGGTCTCTGACACAGTGAAATTTTAAGAGGAGCTTTGCATAATGACCCTGGTTCTGATGTTTTTTTTCTCCCCGGGATTATCGCCTTAAGCCGGGATATTCAAAATTGAAAAATTGTAAGCCCCGAAAATAATACCCGATGGGTGTGCGGCCATGACAGAGCCATTTCGCGGGATCGTGCCGTTTTATAGACTTCGAACTGCGGAGTTGTCGGATTCTGAGCCTGGTTTAGTATGGCATTGGATGAGATGAAGTTTATTTTTAATGTTAAAGAGCTTAAGCCCGTTATTTTGCATACATGAAACATGCAGAAACTTATTTAATATAACTTTTTCGATTTAACCTTTCAAAATATAATTAAATTAAAAATAAAATAATTTCGAGACCGTTAGCTTCCGTAAGAAATAAAGTCGTGATTATATGTGTAGTATGTATGTACAAAACACATCTTTATCCGTTAAGGGGATGATTTTTCTTAAAGTCACACGATTGGAATAATCCCTTAAGCTATTTTTCTGTCTTAAAATTATAATAATAAGTAAAAAAAAAAAATATATCCTAAACATATTAAGATAAAAATAGGTATCCTATTTTTCTGTTAAATCTGTGTAATATCCTGTTGTTACAACAGATTGATTAAGTTTCAATGGCTACAGGTCTCGACTACCTACAGTTTTATTGCGTTTACTCAGTTTATAAATTATTTGTTTTATATTAAAGTCAAAACGTATCACCTAAATCGTGGTCTAGATAGTGAGGTAACATATATATATTCTTTTTTATTTTAAAATATTGAATTAAATGTTACTTAATAACACTATGTTATACTATAAATGTAAAACTTATGGATGAAAAATGAAATAAATACAAAAAAACACGGCACAAAATAACGTTTCATCATCACCGTCTCAACTCCATTTAAATGTACCTACAGAAACAAGTTGCGTTAAAAACCAATTTCAGTTAAAGAAGGAGCGAAATGCACAAGAAAGCGAATTGTCCCAGCACTAAGACCTTATAAAACCCAATATTAATGTACAGTGCAAAGGAACGCTGGATGCAGAACTAATTTTCTTTTCTCGCGACACTGCTTTCAATGTTAACATGGACCTTTAAAGGATTCCCGCGCTAGACTGCATTAGCTGTTGTGATTGGTTAATAAAATACTAGGAAGTGGGGAGTGTCGGCCATTACCGATATAAGTATACCGTACCGATCCGTGTGGTTCCCGGCAGTGCCGTGTGGTTCCCGGCAGTGCCGTGTGGTTCCCGGCACTAATATAATAAAAAAAGGACGTTCCCACGGATGTCATAAAAGGCGACTAAGGGATAGGCTTATAAACTTGGGATTCTTCTTTTAGGCGATGGGCTAGCAACCTGTCACTATTTGAATTTCAATTCTATCATCAAGCCAAAAAGCTGAACGTTGCCTATCAGTCTTTTCAAGACTGTTGGCTCTGTTTGCCCCGTAAGGGACATAGACGAGACTATATGTATGTATGTAACGATATATGACGATGCGGGCGGACGGTTGTCACCTTTGTGTGTTTAATTCTTATGGTGTTGTATTATTCTACATCCATATCAACAAGTCATACATTGGGAAGCCACAGTTGTAATTTTATGATGGAAGAATTTGGTACATAAATTCCTATGTTTGATAACCCAATAGTAGACTGGTAGATAATGCTTTTAGCACTAAGACTGGCTGTGGTGTTGGATATACTAGTATTTTGTGAAATGGAGTGAAAATAAATAAATAGAGCGCCTATATTTTCCAAATTTAGCCCATAATCCAATGCAAAGGCATAAGTAGTAGGTATAAATTTGTAAGTCTATAATATTTTTTATTAGAAGCACCTAAAAGGCTCCGTTCGTTTAATCCTTGATTTTTAACTGACTTCTACGTAAAATACTCGTACTATTTTAATTAATTTCTTAATTTACGTTATCGGCATCGACATAAAATAAATATGTTAAGTTTTAAAAAAAAGTTTTGTATTTTAACATATCTATAGATATGTTAAAATACAAAACTTTTAATTTCCGATGAACTGAAATTTTTTCACAATTATTTAAAAAATATTCAGCTTAAGCATTTTTTTAGTCTTGTAAAAGTTTTCATTACACACAATCTCTTGCAAGAATACATTTGAACAGAATAATTTTCTTCTTTTTACGGTTTTTTTTTTTCTGATATCTGTGCAATATGTCCACTTTTCGTAGATATTCTCATCATGTCTACATTCATCCCTATCGCTTTTACATTATTGGTAATATGGTTTAACTCTTTAAAACCGAGCATTCTTTGATCTTCTTTTCTTTGCATCCATCAATTATCGCGAGTGAAAAAAAAACACAAGACTTGTTATGTCATGACACGTGGTAGTACACTCTACATCCAGAACGTTACAAACATTAGAAGTCTATGTCACGGCCATATTTTATTCAGGTCGGCGGGGATCGAACGGGCTATCCTGAATTTGGTTAGATATTACGGTTTTCGGCCACAACTCGCTACTGAGATGTGGGACAATGCTTTATTCGGTGTCACTGTTAATATTTAAACTGTTGTTTGTGTTAGCATTATTGTAACAATTCTCGGTCAATTTTACGGATGGGAAGACTAATGTTATCAACAAATAAACCACATTTATGGAAATAAAAGAAGAGAAATCAAAATAAAGTAAGTGTGGACGATTAACTTAGTATCGACTTAAGTTATGATTAGTATCGTCCATTTGACGACCTCTGTGGCGCAGCGGTAGTACGCTTGTCTGTGATATCAGAGGTCTCGGGTTCGACGCCCAGCCAGCATTATGAGAAAATAACTTTTTCTGATTGGCCTGGGTCTTGGATGTTTATCTATATATAAGTATTAATTATAAAATATGGTATCGTTAGTATCCCGTAACACAAGTCTCGAACTTACTTCGAGTCTAACTCAATCTGTGTAATCCTTAAGTTGAGTAGATCAAATCAAAGATTCTGGTGAAAGGTCAGGTCAAGATACGCTAAACTGAGGAGCAAGCAAACTGATGAATTTGTATGGAGCAAAAATATATTGCAAGGATCAAAGCATGGATCAAAAGATGTAGTCTCTACATACATATAATCACGTCTATATCCCTTGCGGGGTAGACAGAGCCAACAGTCTTAAAAAGACTGATAGGCCACGTTCAGCTGTTTGGCTTAATGATAGAATTGAGATTCAAATAGTGACAGGTTGCTAGGCTGTCGCCTAAAAGAAGAATCCCAAGTTTATAAGCCTATCCCTTAGTCGCCTTTTACGACGTCCATGAGAAAGAGATGGAGTGGTCCTATTCTTTTTCTAATGGTACCGGGAACCACACGGCACATGGACAATGGCAAATGGCACAAAGGAGGCATGATAATAAAAAATTCTATCAAAACATTTTGTAATAGATATCAAGTCTCGCAACTAAGTTTTTTTCTACCGTAACACAGTAAGTATGTTTGTAAAGTGTAACTTATATAGAATTAACAACTTACATTATGTTCTAAAATTACCTTTTACGTAGTTACAGGTATTTTCCCAGATTCTGATACAGCGTGACGTCTGACACGTAACCTATCAGGGCGAACACGCAAATGTCGTGTCATTGCTACGCTGACAGCCTATACAGTATTTATTAACAGTATTTGTTGCTTTTACTGACCGTATAAATATAAAATACTAGGTTTTAACCGCAGGTTCGCCCGTGCGAATTATGCGCCACTTTAAAAAGAAAACAGGCACACGATGACGTCAAAAAGTTATAGGTACCGTATTTCTAATTTTTAAAAAATCTATTCTAATTTTAAACTTTCGCGTTTCATTATACTGTTTATCTTATATATAAAATTTTCGTGTCACAATGTTTGTCTCCGTACTCCTCCGAAACGGCTTTACCGATTTTAACCAAATTTTGCATGCATATTCAGTAGGTCTGAGAGTCGGCTAACATCTATTTTTCATACCCCAAGTGTAAGGGTTGTCCACACTAAACATTTTTTAAATTTTAAATTATTTATATTGAAAAACAATGTTTGCCGGGACAGCTAGTAATACAATATAAGTATTAAACGTGCACTGATGTACCTCTATTTTATTTTCGGACGTTTCGAATCATATAACAATGATCCGTGATCACCGAGCGACTGAAAACCAGCTACTGCTCCGTTTGCAGGCAGAATGTTCTTCTACCTCTGTTTCTTCATCTTTAACACGCCAACTTCTGTCACAATATACAGTAACAGAGTCTGTATTCTGGAGCGCGGCCGGATTACGGTGAATTTTACCCAACTTTGCAGAACGATAGAATGATTTTGCGATTTTTGTAATCACTAGATTCCACGCTGAAGATAACTTAAGTCCATCGTCCCTTTTGATTTTTTTTTAATTTCTAATGCTTCACGAATCAGCCTCGGGTCAAAATGTCGTTCATTAGACAGTATATTCATGCGATGAAATTCTATCCAGTGATTTGCGCTTGATTCCAGAAGTTGTTACGCTATGGCCGACTTTGTAGTCTGACGTTTATTTACAATTGCAATATGCTCCTTTAAATAAAGGTACATTACGTGCGAGTTTGATACGCGTATTATTTATAAATAGCATTATTCTTTTCTTTTGAAATATTATTCAAATAGGTAAATAAGCGCTTGAAAATCCACAAAGTGAGTGTTTTAGATCCTATCTTGTAATCTAGATTCAACAACACTACGGCACTGGTAATCACCGAAACACGGGCGCTCGCTGTAAAGGTATATTTACACTGTGCAGTAAATTTAAAATATCTTTTTCGGCTTTATTACTAAAGCACGCCCGCTGCTTCGTTCGTACAGAGTGAAAAACAGAATTCGCCCCAGACAATTATAAATGTAATTTTTTTATATATTTAGATAGTACAAATATGACTAAAGTCCGTTATAGAGAATATGCGTTAAATGTTTCGTGCGGTTCCTAAACAATTAGAATAAGGCCGATTAATTTTAAAATTTCGTAACAAAACATATTATGGAATAGGCACATTCATAAAGCCCAGCTTTTACTCTCATCCAATATGGTCAGGTTCTGTGTAAAGATTTTATAGAAGATTGAGAAGAGAATTTTTAGTAAGAATAATGATTTAGTCTAAATATTCTCTACTCAATTTTAAAATTCAGAATGAATATTTAAACCAGATAAATGAGGTAAAAAATAATTATATCGAAAATTACATAAATACATACATATTAGCACATATTTTTCCCTTACGAGGTAGACAGAGCCAACAGTCTCACAAATACTTATAAAGATGGAAATGCAATTTAAATATTGACAGGTTGCTATAGCCCGTCGCCTACAGGAAGAATCCGTAATTTATTAGCCTATCCCTTAAGTATAAAATTACTGCCAATAACAAACGCAGCCCGTCTGCAATAGCCCTAATCTTTCATTCATCGCGGGACTTCACTTTATCTTTGTTTGCATCCTATTTAGTCTCCCTCGGACATTTAAAAAGGAGTCAAAGAAAAGCCTATCTCCCGTTTACACATTTGCTCTGCTAACTTTGAAGCGACGAATGACTTTTGTGTGCGTTCATGTATAAACGTTTGTGTGAGTGGATCTCGGCGACTCTGATTGGCCGAGGTGTTGACGGGGACAAGTAGTAATGTGTGATGTCGCATGAATAAATATATTGGATGTGAATGATAGACTCTTGGCGTATTGATAACGTAATGGTTTTAGTTTGAGGGTTTGATCTCCTGGGAAATTGGGATAACTAGTCCAATTTTATCTGACATTGATGAAGAAAGAATGAGCTTGATCCCAGTTACCTGGAGTCTTATTTGAGGAGAGAGAAACCAGTTTGATCTGGACGCATTTTAGATAAAGGGTTTACAGTCTTATCTTCTCTGTTTATCCTTTTGGTTAATTTAGGAATATAAAGACTACAGTCTGACCTGTCAAAAGTTTTAATCGACAATTGGCGCTTATGACGTCATAAGTTTTTTCGAGAGTACCGCTACACTATACCTTGTAATCTGCTTATTTTTAATGACGTATGTAAAAGTTAATTTTCACGATTGAATGTTGGCTCTGTGTACCCCGCAAGGGATATAGACGTGACCATATGTATGTATTTTCACGATATGTTAAACATTAACATAAAACACGACTGCGGTGGCAGATATCAGAATTAAAATAAATGGCTGGACAAGGTATACCTATATATATATATTTTTACCGTTGGAAGTTTCTTCTTTTCGTCACTTTTTCAGAGTAATTTTAATTTTTTATTGTAAACAAAACCTGTTACAGTTCCTCACGAGGTATCTTTACTCATGTGGCGATGTTTAATGTGCACTACGCCGCCGTCATTAGCGCAGGCAGCCGCGGCGTGCTCATAAACATTTCATTTGTCAATCCGACTGCACGGTCACTTGCGACGTCGTAACCGTGCAGTTCTAGATATGATCAAGTCTGTATCCCTAGCGGGGTAGACAGAGCCACCAGTCTTGAAAAGACTGATAGGCCACGCTCAGCTGTTTGGCTTAGTGATAGAATTGAGATTCAAATAGCGGCAGGTTGCTAGCTCATCGCCTAAAAGAGGAATCCCAAGTTTATAAGCCTATCTCTTTGTCGCCTTTTACGACGTCCGTGGAAAAAAAATGGAGTGGTCCTATTCTTTTTTGTAACCGGCACACGGAACCACACGGCACATTATTTATTTATTTGACGAAATATTTGTATTGACATAATTAGTTCTACATTCATTAATGTTTTTTAATGTAGCCAATGTGCATTCGTCCACGATTTAGATTTAAAAGATCTATATTTGTAAATTGACGTCCGATGAAAATGCTGCAGTGTAGTTTGTTCCGCCGCTTCTTCTACACATGCGCTTCGGAAGCGGTAGTAGTTATAATTAGATTTAAGTGATGTGACGTCAATAAGTGATACCTTGTTTCCAATTTTGATAATAAATCTATTCTGTTCTATTCTGTTCTGCTTCATCGTTCTGGTGATTTTTACTGTTGCATCTTTCACTGAGTACAGGTTACATTGTGGAAAGACATTGTCATTTGACCACAATGACAATTAACATAAGGACCTAGCCAGTTATAAATATCAGTCCCTCTTGAGTTTGAAAAGTGGATCTTTATCATGATACATACATTCATACATACATATGGTAACGTCTATATCCCTGGCAGGGTAGACAGAGCCAACAGTCTTGTAAAGACTGATAGGCCACGTTCAGCTATTTGGCTTTAAGATAGAATTGAGATTCAAATAGTGATAGGTTGCTAGCCCATCGCCTAAAAAAGAATCCCAAGTTTGTAAGTTTATCCCTTAGTCGTCTTTTACGACTTTTACTATATTCTTTTTAAGATGGCCTATACCATAAACTCATCTCATTTCCAATGGATGTCGTAAGAGGCGACTTAGGGATAGGCTTATAAACTTGGGATTCTGAACGTTGAACGTGGCCCAGCAGTCTCTCCAAGACTGTTGCCTCTGTCAACCCCGCAAGGGAACTAGACGTGACTATATGAATATAACATAAAAGCATGTCTCTATCCCGGTGTAAGCAAAGACTACACCTTCTTCAGAATATTAACAGTGTTTAACAATCGCCTTCTTATTTATTAAACCAATTTCAAATAAATATTCTATAAAAACAAACAAGATTACTGAACGAGCGGGATCAATCAATCAAGCGGGATTTCGAAAGGGAATGGGATGTACTGATCAGGTCTTTTCCTTGCGGTGCATAGCCGAAAAGTTTTTGGCCAAGAGTCAAAAAGTCTATTGCACATTCGTAGATCTGGAAAAGGCCTATGACAGAGTTGAGAGGAATGAATTGTGGTCAGCACTTTCTATGCATGGGGTGAGCAGTCTCTTAATACGAGCACTGAAATCCTTATATGAGGATTCGAGTGCTTGTGTCAGGATAAACGGAGCGCACACTGAGTGGTTTAAGATTGAGAAAGGCGTTAGGCAAGGATGTGTTGCGTCACCGTGGCTGTTCAACCTATTTATGGATAGCTGTTTGACAGATTTGAAAGAGTCTAAAAGTGGATTAAGGATGAATGAGTTACTCGTCAAATGTCTGCTCTATGCCGACGATCAGGTTATACTGGCGTCATCAGCGGAGGAGTTACAGGAGATGGTAAACTGTATGCATGAAGCTTTAAAAGAGAAAGGAATGAAAGTGAACGTAAGTAAAACTAAAACACTGGTTTTTGAAATGGAGAAAGAAATGACAGCATGTAATATTTTGATTGGAGGAGAAAAAGTGGAGCAAGTGAAAGAGTTTGTATATCTAGGATCAAAGTTTACATCGGATGGCAAGTATGATAGTGATATTGAAAGGAGAGTGAACGCGGGGAACATGGTGAATGGAGCTTTGCATGCCTTTATGAGCAGTCAGAAACTATCCAAAAAGGCTCGACTGGCTGTGCACAGGGGCGTGTTGGTCCCGACATTAATGTATGGGAGTGAAAGTTGGGTATGGCAAAAGAAGCATGAAAGCAGAATAAATGCAGTGGAAATGAGAGCGTTAAGGAGTATGATGGGTGTGAAATTGAGTGACAGGATAAGGAACAGCGTGATAAGGGAATGTTGTGATGTGAAAGAAGATGTAGTTACAGGAATAGAAAAGGGTATGTTAAGATGGTTCGGTCATGTGGAGAGGATGAATGAAAGCAGGTTGACTAAGCAGATATACAAGGAGAGTGTGGAGGGAAAGGTCGGAGTGGGAAGACCTAGACGAACGTATCTTGATCAAATTAAGGACGTCCTGGTAAAGGGTCAGGTTAAAAGTACCCGAAACCGCCGAGCTTGTATGAAGAGAGTTATGAATGTGGACGAAGCGAAAGAAGTATGCAGAGATCGTGGCAAGTGGAAAGAGGTAGTCTCTGCCTACCCCTCCGGGAAAGAGGCGTGATTTTATGTATGTATGTATGTATTACTGAACGAAGCTTAGCATAAGTCCGATTTAAGTACTTTCAGTAGTATATAAACGTAAAAAAGTTAGGTAAGAACTTGTTTTCTTAGAATCAAGACCGTATTGTTTAGATATTTTCCTTGTAATCATTTGATATTATTTTTTGATCTAAATACTCGTAAAGGGCAACTAAAGGATAGGCTTGTGATTCTTCGAACGCGCTTCTGCGCTAAAAACGGCGTCGCGCGTGATTTGCTACAGGGGCAGGTCAATGTATCCTTCACAGCCTAGTATTCATATTTCTTATTTAAACTATCTTGAAAGATGAGAACTATACAATTTTGTTGTATTTATTTTTTTTATAAATTACAATTCCCAAAAAGATACTCTATTTTTTTATAATAGCATACCACTTTTGAGCAATAAGCTAAAAACTTGAACGCCTGTTATGATTACAGAGAATTCTAGAAATATCAGGATAAAATTAAGTTTGCCACGAAAAAAATTTTAAAACATTTCCCTTTATCCAAACTTCAATGTTCCTTTTATTTAACAGTTCCAAAATTCAAATTATTGAATGAAATCCAAATTCAAATCAACGTACTGGCGACAATGATATTCTTTGACAAGTCGTGGAGGCTTGCGCGTCGCAGCCTTCCGTCAGTAGTGGCCGCGACGCTGCGCGGAACGGACGTGTCGGGAGCCCGCACTCGCTTCCCGTGACGCACAGTGCTCGATATCTTGATACTGTGAAGTGTATGTGTCAGTGGATTATGTTATGTGGTTGATTAGTGACAGCGTGCGAAACGGGAACCACGCACAGGTAAATCGTGTTTAATTTTATTCGTACCATTTGAGGGTAGATGAAAATAAAAAAAATAAAAACGGAAATTCCAGACGGTGTTAAGTAAAGCGTTATGAAATAATAATGATCCGACGATTATGTTAGCAAACACGTTCAAAGGAACTGCATAAATAGCATTCAAAGGTGGCCCCACGTTGGGCGCCAAGCAAAAAAGCCTATTAGGGGCGAACACACGAAAACGCCTTGCGTATTTCGGTCAAAGCTTGAAAAATTATTACGTCGACCTTGAGGGAGTTGAAAAATATTATTTGGCTTTGATATTGAAGTGAAGGTAATGTGAGTGATTATGAAATGAGTTTGTGGATCATAACAATTTTTGAATAATGGATGGATTTTATTTATAAAACGATCCGGTCTTTAGAGAATTTGCTGAGGTTGCCAGCGTAACTGGAAATTAACTCCGGTATGCTTTGAGAAGAATTTCACTTTACAAAGCTTTACACGGATTTAATTTTTACATCATGAGGTTCAACTTTTAAGCTCTGTTCTTTAATTTGTTTTATGTGACAAAATAAATACTATTTTTTAGTAATAGAAACTTGTATGAAATAGGCAACCATTATTTATAAGTACATGTTTACATTATTACATACGTGTTTTTCGAAAACCTACATGAATTAGAAAATCAATAAATATTCTCAACAAATAAATACTTATTTCTTCTAGAATTGATGAGCAACTTTACTCATTACATCTTGTTAATGTTTCATATAAGAAAGTTTGCTTTAGCCATATACTAAATCTACTAAGGCTGTTATAATTAGCAACAAACGAAGGCTGCCAAACTTTAAAAAAATGTAAAAACATATAGATAAAAATACGTCACTTTTTCAACAGCCAACACTTCATCTTTCTAATTCCTGCATAATTCATTATCTAAACTACTTAAACTATAATAAGTTTAATTCGACAAAAATATTAAATGATTGGCTGTATCACTAAAAAAAGCGTTATCACTCTGACGTTATTAAAAAAAAAATTCTCAACAGATTACCGAGCCATCAGGGAAATAAGAAATAAACGCGAAGGTAGTACAAGATTCCAAGTTTGAATGTAATAACGGCGAGGGCCGGCGATAAATCAAAAGTTGGGGAGTTTTTCGAGTTAATCGACTCATAAAACAATGAGTGTGAGTCAAGTAATTACATTCTTCACACTTAATTTTAGCATTTATCGCTGTTTTATGTCTTGGATAGTATTGAATGATAAGTACATGTTTGAGAAGTTATGAGTCTTAGTAAGCATTTGTTAGCACATTTTTCTTTAACACGTAGCTTAGATGTTTATCTATATAAGTATTTATTATAAAATATAGTATCGTTGAGTAAGTATCTCGTAACACAAGTATCGTTCTTACTTTGAGGCTAACTTAATGTGTATAACTTGTCCCTTATGACAAAAATTCATTATAGCTTTTTTCGTAAGTATACATAAAATAAAACTTAGAAATCTGTAGTCAGGTATACAGATTCAAGTTCTGCATTTTTTTTCGTTAACTAGCCATTCTAAATGAAAAAATATTAATAGGATATTTTGATACAAAAAATGTACTTCTACATATAGTCAGATGTAATTTTTTTCTGACAGCAAAATGTGTAGTAATTTTCTAATGAAAATAAAATAAAACTAAGAACAGAATAGAACATTGTTTCATGGGCTTTAGGCATGAAATACAAACTTCAGTAATTTAAACAGAAAATTGAGAATCAATTAGGGAAGTTTGTAATGACGCGGACATTATGCATGCGCGCTGGCTTCGTAGCTCCTACTGCTCCCCAGAAGATATTTCTGAAATCAAAGAAAACGTATCTATCAACTTGTTATTATAATGAATTGATCGAAGTTCTATTAAGTCTTAATGTAGTCGCATAATTGAAACTTGACATTTTCATCATATTTTCATCCTTATTATAAAGTTTTCAATTCAGTGTTTCATTTATGTTGTCTGATCAATGGAGAGTTACCACTTTGCCGTGGAACCTCGTCCCTCATTAAAAAAATCAGTATCACAAAGGAAATTATAAAAAATCACGCGGAGTAAATGAAAGAAATACAAAACAAAATTACAAGTATAAGCCGTACGCGCCGTCGCTATTTGAATCTCAACTTTGCCTTTCAGTCTCTTCGAGACTAAGCTGTGTCTACCACGTTACGAATAAAGATGAGATTATATATACATATGTGTATGTATGAGACAGACACGCGTTTTCGAATTCCGGTTTTGATTACGCACGCATGTGAGCTCGCGAGCTGGTCGGCCCTCAAATTACCGGGCTTAGCTTCGAATCCGTGAGGGAAATTCTAATAAAGGACACATTTTATTAGCGACATAGAAGGCTTTCGGATATCAAATTATTTGAAGAAAACCAGGAACACTGAAATAATGAGAATAATTGGAATTATTATTGTTGGTTGGATATCATTGGTCGGAAGTAGCAGTGTTATTTATAAGTACTTAGCTAAGCTTTTGTGTGAGACTTTGTTCTTGTTTTGCTCTCCAGATCTGACCACCTTTACAGCGAATTAAGTTTAACTTAAGCTTTGGAAAATAATTTTGAATTACTATTAACATTACATAATTATAGTAACGAACTTCAATATAGAATGCATTGTAAAACATTTTATATCTACTAATTCTGTTTGAAAGAAGAAGGTTAACATCTTTAAATGCTACCCGTGCGAAGCCGGGACGGGTCGCTAGTAGTACACTAACAAAACAATAAAAGGGATAAGTCCGTAATTGTACAATTTTTTTTTATTCCTGTAACTATATTGTATCATGTTGCTTTATGCAAAAAAGCGCTCACAAACCAATAAAAAAGAAACAAGTAGAAAAACAGAAACAAGAAAAGCCTTCTAATAACAAAATCAAACGGCAAAAAAATACTCCCCCAAAATGTCCATAATGGGTTATGCGTTAAAATTGACACAAAAGGACCTCCGAATTTAGTCGGGACCCATTTTCTTTCCTGGCTGGAGTTATGTGCAAATAAAAAAGTTCAGCCGTCCCCCGGGACCCGAATTCGATGGGAAAATTATTGACGCCGTACAAGTTTGAATTTGGAAGGGAGGTGGGGGGAGTTTGGAAATGTTCCTAATTAGACACGACAAAGGTTCGGAGTTGCATACCCTCAGAAACTTGGTTTGGTCGTAGGACTAATTTCATTATAACCGACTACTCGATGGTAATGTAATATCATCAATCGTTAATAATAAAATTTTGTAGCTTGAATTTATCTCTATATATATTTAGATTTAATTTCAGGCGTTGGATTTAAAAATCAGTTCTATATAAAGCGAATCTAAATTAAATATTAGGTATTAACGATCACGGTAATTTAAACCTATAACATGTCTGTTACGAGTTATTCGTACTAAATATCCATTATTTTATACATCATACATACATATAGTACTTTGTACATCATACATACATATAGAACCTTTGTAATTTTGTTTCTTGTGTTTATCAGTCTCGATGTTTTCCGTGTACATAAATTAGTAAATAAATAAATAGTCACGTCTATATGCCTTGCGGGGTAGACAGAGCCAACAATCTTGAAAAAACGGAATGGCCACGGTTTAATGATGACATTGAGACACAGAATAGTTTAACTAATTTGAAAATATCAGTTATGCTATAGCGAAATAGCCTCTGATCTATTTTTTTAAGGTAGGTTTTAGAGGTAGTTTTTACCTGAGATCAATCATAATCCACCGACGTACACATGCACACATACACGTCTTTACAATTTACAGAATAAACAGAATCAATTGTTAAATGACTTGAAGGCTACCGATACTCACTTTTAATGAAGATAATATTATTTTTGTCTCTATTCATACTAAATAAAACATACCTATTATATCTATCTATTTTGAACTAAATCAGGTGAAATTTATGGTACAACCATTGCCTACCACAGACTACAGAAAATAGGAAAACATTATAAGTCGAGCGCTAATTACAAACTTCATAAAAGTGTAAAGAATCAGTGTTTCACTAAATCATTCTCAAATCAATCAACTACACAAATCACTACAATGGCATAAATTCTAATTTGTCTTGTTAGCAGCAAACACTGAGTTCATTAAAATGGCCGCCGAAATGCTGTCTTTAGCGAACTTACCGCTAAGGTGTGCGTTCCGACCACTAATGAATATTGTGGCATTGTCTGACTTTGCCTGTGTATTACGCCTTGTTTTATTGCTAAGTTATTTTCACTATTGTATTTTTAACTTTAATAAACTTCCATAAGATTTTAGATATTGTGAAAATTCCAATTTGTTCTTACTGTGAATTAAATTTTAATTAAAAAGATAAAAGGTAAGTAGTAATCTTACTCATACTTGTAGCTGGAATTTTAGACATTGATATGAAATGATTTTTTTTTTATAGAAACGATATGGTACTTCTTTTAATAAGGAATTTAATAAAATGTAAAAGAAATTTGCTCGGGAATTGCCAATAATGATAAATTTGGGATTCTTTTCAGGCTATGGGCTAGCAACCTGTCACTATTTGAATCTCAATTCCATCATAAAGCCTTAGAGCTAAACGTGGCCTTTCACTCTTTTCAAGTCTGTTGGCTCTGTCTACCCCGCAAGGAATAAATACTTGATTATAGGTATGTGAGCAGAAGGTTTCACAAGCTCCCTTAAAAAATTATAGCCGTAATTTTTAACTTAGTACTCATTCCCAAATTTGTTTCAATTTTTTTAACATATTTGCTTCAGTGAATGTAAACTAAACATTTGGTTGACTTTCCACAATTCCAACCAAGTTAATATTCCGAACCGAAATAGTAATCCTCTTAACAACTAATTGGCACGTGTTTGTCTTTTACATCGTAACGAACAAACATTTGCACGAAAATTGCCAGCTTCTGACAACTGGAGTATGTATGTAATTAAATTTAAATTATCTTGCAACATCGTCTCTTCTTAAACTAGGCTTAAAAAAAGCTTTTCATCAATGAAATCAATGATGTAGCCTATAATACCGTGTGGTTCCCGACACCAATACTAAAAAGAATAGGACCACTCCATCTCTTTCCCATGGATGTCGTAAAAGGCAACTAAGGGAAAGGCTTACAAACCTGGGATTCTTTTTTAGGCAATGGGCTAGCAACCTGTCACTATTTGAATCTCAATTCTATCATTAAGCCAAATAGCTGAACGTGGCCATTCAGTCTTTTCAAGACTATAGGCTCTGTCTACCCCGCAAGGGATATTGACGTGACCATATGAATGTATGTATGTAGCCTATTTCAAGTCCTTCCTTGACTGTTTTCCTAGATAACCATACTCGTAATAAGTTAATAATAAAACTACTCTTAATTTCTACTTATAGCTGTCGCCTGCAGTTCTGCCTGCGTCAATAGCACGTACTTAAAGCCTTTTCTGTTTTTCACACTATATTTTAATTATTGTTAATAGTATTTCTTCTATGGCCGAATGTCAATTCTTAGATTATAGCCTTCAATAGCAGATTTTTTATAGAATTTTACTCATGATTTGCGGGTAAGTGGTGAGGAAACCTTCTTCAACAAATTCTATTTGTTAAATAATTATTTTATTAAATAAATACATTTATTACGTTTTTATTCCATAATGCTAAGGTCGAAATTCGCAAAAGGTCTTGTCACAAATGTGCGGGGAATTCCTGTTCATGGTACCATTTATGTATTTCAAAATGATTCCTAACTTTCCATAGATTAAAAGATTATTATATATAGAAAATAGAAATATTACTATTATTATAGTTAATCAAAATTCCAACACAATACGTTCATTGGCACCATCTGCTCTGATAAACTTGTCACATTCCATTATAGCGCTACCTCAAATACCCGTCTGACCTCAGAACAAAGGTCTTTCATAAAACCCAGAGCTGTAAATACAATCTGCATTGACTGTCGCATCAGATAAACAAAAAAGGGGATCACCAAAAGTGGGCCAGCTCCTCGGAGACTCGGAATCAATAAGGTGCCGTGTGTACACCGCCTTATTTTACGTCGCTTGCCCGCGCAGTGAGAACACCGCCTTATTACATACACGACTCGGTATTCACCAGATTTGTGGTGACACGTTTTTCGGTTGTATTCAAGAATCGGTACATGTTATAAAAGCCTGTTTTTTCTGTCTGTATATAAACAGAATGTGTCCTTATCTCCGAAAGTTGTAGACGGATTTTGTTACTGTTTGATGTATAATATAGTTTTCAGAATTGATACCCGTGCAGAGCCGGGGCGGGTCGCTAGTTTTGAATAAAGATAGGTAAAGAATAATAATAATAAGAAGCATGTCAACCAGTTCACATGGTTTGATGGCTTTAACATTACAATTAAGGTTGGTATAGTGACAAGTTGCTATATAGACCATCTCTAAAAGAAGAATGTCAAGTGTTTTTTTTTTTCAAAACCAAATTTTTATTTTCATAGTATGAGTACCTACAACAAGGTATTAAATTACAAACATTTATGTGTACCTATAATAGTCATACTACAATGAAACTAACTTATATATATAGGTATTAGTATCTTAATATCAGCCATTCCCATGACTTTTATGATCTTCACAAAATGCATCAAATATATAAGATATCATACATTCATACATATGGTCACGTCTATATCCCTTGTGGGGCAGACAGAGCCAACAGTCTTGAAAAGACTGAATGGCCACGTTCAGATATTTGACTTAATGATAGAACTGAGATGCAAATAGTGACAGGTTGCTAGCCCATCGCCTAAAAAAGGATCCCAAGTTTGTAAGCCTATCTCGTAGTCGCCCTTTACGACATCCATGAGAAAGTGATAGAGTGATCCTATTCTTTTTTGTACCGGTGCTGGGAACCACACGGTACACAAGATATCACATGAATAAATAATGAGTTTATTACTTCATGATGTGTGGATTGGCGCCCAACATAATTAGATTCAGGGTGAATCAATCTGTGCTTTATCAGATAATAATCATTGACATCATTTATAACATCATGACAGGCCGTTGTTAGAAATGTGTTTCCTGCTCGGGAGGTCATTAATTTTATTATATTTGTCTGTTAATATATTATGTTTATTGACTTAGTAAAAGGTTGGGGGTTTTATCAATTGTTATAGAGAGAAAAGTAATATATTGTTGTATTGTAGTGTATAAATGTTTTATGAAAGATAGACATAAAATCACGTCTATATCCCCTGCGGATTAGACAGGGTCAACAGTCTCGAAAGGACCAATAGGCGACGTTCAGCTGTTTGGCTTAATAATGGGATTGAGATTAAAATATTGATAGGTTGCTAGTACATCGCCTAAAGAAGGAATCCCATGTTAATTACTGAACGGAGACTAATTTGGTACATTTTTAGATGTTAATTGTCTTATATTTAATGTGCCCTTTGTGTCAAATAAATAATATTTCTTTTTTCCTTTTTTTCACTGAAGAAACATCGAGCAAAAGTTAAAATACACACCTTTTATAGGTACCCCTAATAAAATTCTCGATCCACACGGGCAGATGTTTCGCGTGAAAATTTAGTAGGCATCATGTGAAGCAAAAATTTCCCGCTCATTTTCGGGCCGAAACAACAGAAAAAGCGTGATTATAAAACTTTTTGCATTAGGATGTGGGTAAACAAAATGGCGGAAAGTTAAGCCTTTGTGCAACGCGTCGCAACAATTTGACAGTCCCGAATAATGGCAGCTCTTTAGCGATAATTAGCGACGTGTATAAATCATATCCCCAAAACTGAGGGAACGGTCGATTTGCGTGAAAAACCTTGAAGCACTTATGTAATTACCATACATTAGTTGATATATAATCACGTCTTTATGCCTTACGGGGTAAACATAGTCAAAAGACTGAAAGGCCGCGTTTAGCTCTAAGGCTTTATGATGGAGTTAAGATTCAAATAGCGACAGGTTGCTAACCAATCGCCTACAGGAAGAATCCCAAGCATAAGCCTTTCCCTTAGTTGCTTTTACGACGTCCATAGAAAAGATATCGAGTGTCCGAAACCACACGCCATTGTGATTTTTAAATAAAAAAAAAACAATTATTTAACACGATTACGAAATATGGCCTGCTGATACAAATAATTACGGATCGCTTATGAAAATACAAAATATAAAAATTTTACTTTTGACCGTCGTGTGAATTGTTGAGGGTGAATTTTAATTTCATGTTTTTGGCCAAATATTTATCATGCTTGCCCTCACAGAGGTTTTATTTTTACATACATACATACATTAATATTATCACATCTGTATCCCTTTCGGGATAGACAGAGCTACAACTCTTGAAAAGACCGTAAGGCCACGTATTGCTATTCGAGTATGATGGAATTTAGATTCAAATAGTGACAGGGTGCTAGCCCATTGCCTACAAGAATCCCAAGTTTATTTTTTTATTATTTTTTATTATTCCCTATCCCTTAGTCGCCTTTTACGATATCCATGGTAAAGAGATGAATCCTGCCCTGATCTTTTTTATTATTATTTTATTAAATAAATAAAATACTTAACAGCCTCAGTAAGCTTTCAGATTTTGTTCATCCGATCGTCATTATAGAAATATATATATTTTTATTAACATTTCGTATAAGTCAATTAATCACAACATTGTAATATCTCGTCCATATTTCTGTTCTAAGTTCGGAAAATTGTAAATTTGACGTTGTTAAAGAAAATACTGCAGTGCAATTTGTTACCGCTTCTTATTCACTCACGCTTTGGAAGCGGCAATAAACTTAGTTTTAGGTTATTGATTTTGACCTCAACCAATGTTGTGAAACCAAAAGATATGAAAAATAATTAGTGATATTGAAATGTCCCATAATAATGAATAAAAGTTTTGAATTTGAATTAATAATAATGAATAAAAGTTTTGAATTTAATTTTAAATTTGATACATCTATGACAAATTTGTTTCCCTATTCATTTCATTACATTAGTCTGAGTAAACTTAGACTAAGGTAATGCAATTATATCATTCCTTATATCCTCAAAAAAAAAAAAGATACAATCAATCTGCAATATTTTGTTCAGATAATTACCCTTCGCAGGAACTTTTTTACGTTATTTTACATTTCAATAAAATTTAAGTAATATCTTAATATATTTGTCAAAAAGCTACAAGCTACGAACTACCCATACACTCAACCCCTTGAGGCCAGCGTCCCTTTTAAAGAACAGAACGGAACGCTCTTCAAATCGGACCCGACCAAGGGGTAGGTACTGGTACTACAAGGGGCTAATAATTTGTAAGACGTCTCTGTCCACCCGTCACGGAATGAGGTGTGATTTTATGTCTCTATGGAAAAAAAATGTCACAAAACAAATGAATAACAACATTACCATTGATAGAATCAATATAATCAAGCGGCTGACCTTAACAAAAGGACATAATTATCCATTGATTTACCGGCAGGCTGGTTCATCGATTAGTTGATTTTTTAAAACAGGTATTGCAATTTTTTTATTTATATCAAGAGGGAAAATAGGTTAAATATTATATAGATAAAGATAATTTTTCGTGAGGTTTCCGGCACCAATAGAAAAAGAATAGGACCACTCCATCTCTTTCCAATGGATGTCGTAAAAAACAACTAAGGGTAAGGCTTATAAACTTGGGATTCTATCAGTCTTTTCATGATTATTGACTCTGTCTACCCCGCGTGGGATATAGACGTGATCGTGTGTGGGCGTGTAGTGTGGGGGGAGGGGGGAAATAGATAAAGGCCACTACCGAGAAAGGATGACAAAACTCATTTTGTGTGCCACCTGCTTCCATTCCTTATTTTTTCCATCCTCCTTATTCTAGGAAATTCCTATTATTCTGGGGATGGCTTCTAAACTTGGGATTCTTTTCACGATAGGCGAGGTCACTATTTGAATCTTAATCCTATCACTTAACCGCTGAACGTGGCCTTTTTTGTCATCACAAGACTGTTAGACTGTTGGCTCTGTCTACCCCGCGAGGGATATTGACGTGATTACATGTAGGTGTAGGTATGAATGTATCTATCTAAAAGGAACATGGGTAAAGTCCACTACTTAGTGAGAAACGATAATAAAACCCATTTTCATTTAATCTTCACTTGAAGCTTTCAGCTTAGAGAAGGCTGTTCTGTGAAAAAGTATTTTATTTTTATTAGGTGTTTCTTTTACGATGAAGTATCTAGAAAGCAGGCTTTAACAAAATTGATTCATTAAAATTGCCGGCACGTAATCTGTTGTTATCTAGAAGTTGGCAATAACACTACATTCAACCTATTTCACTAAAACTTTTTTTTAGGAGAAGTGGTCTTATGGTTTTTATTGCAAAGAGGTTCTATTTGTTCAAAGTTCTATAAATTAATAACATAAAAAAATTCATCTAATGATGTGAAAAGTCTGAAAGACCACGTTTAGCTGTTTGGTTGGCGTAATTATGGAATTTCGATTCAAATAGTGACAGATTGCTAGCCCATCGCCTAAAAGAAGAATCTCAAGGTTATTAGCCCAGCCCTTAGTAGGTTTATTCGACATCCCTTTGAAAGACATGGAGTGGTTCTATTCAAAAGTGCTGGAAACCATACGGATGAATAAGTTCCCCCTTTTTTTACATTTTCCATTATTTCTTTGCTCCTTATAGTTGCAACATGATGTTATATCAGGCAAAAAGATTTTTCACCTCGCGCCAGTAATTCCTGAGATTGGAGCGTTCAAAAGTACAAACAAACAAACTCTTCAGCTTTATAATATCAGTATAGATGTCTTTTAGTTTCACAATATTGGTTGACGTCAAATAAATTATTTAAAAAATTTCTTAATGTGGTTGTTGTTGAAAAAAAAAACAACTCATAATACCTAAAGATGACAATTCAAATGACTTCTTTTTTCTCTCAAAAAGCCTATTATTTTTTAATATAAAATTAATATTACTTATTTATAATTCCATTACATTTTTGTTATAAGTATTCACAGACACTGAATGATGCCAAATTTTAATATATAACACACCAACGCGCCTAGGCTTATTAATGTCAACCTCTGACATCAATATGGCCGGCCATATTTTACTGTACCCTTGTATAAATTACCCACTGACCACTAGGGTAAATTTATGATGAGTACTAAAAAGTATTAAAAAGAACGTTACATTTTCAGTCGAAGGCAATAATGTGAATTAAGTAATTTTTTCGTTAACACGTTTAAAATAAAAGTTAGTAATTTTAATGCCAATTTAAAAGAAGAAAGAATAGGACCACTTCATCTCTTTCCCATGGATGTCGTAAAAGGCGACTTAGGGATAGGCTTATAAACTTGGGATTCTTCTTTTAGGCGATGGGCTAGCAACCTGTCACTATTTGAATCTCAATTCTATCTTAAAGCCAAATAGCTGAACGTGGCCTATCAGTCTTTACAAGACTGTTGGCTCTGTCTACCCTGCAAGCGATATAGACGTGTTCATATGTATGTATGTATGCATAAGAAATTGTGCTGGCAAAAGCTAGTAGTGAGAAAAATCAAAACATTTTAATCATCCTATCATATTTTGCGTTTGTAATACTATAGGATGGACCTTTAAAAGTTTTTTATTATTAATTCAAACCGCTCCTGGCGATACCCGAGAATTCCCAATTAAAACTTGCCAACATTTAACAAGTCTTATAACCAACATTAGAAGTGTATATGAATTATTTCTTATTGGTATAGGCAGAGACTATGGATTTCCGCTTGCTACGATCCCTACAGACTTCTCCTGCATTCTCCACACTCTTTTTATACATACTCAGTCTTGAAAAGCTGTGCAGCTTTATAATATAACTGAGATTTAAAAAGTATCAGGTTGGCCATCGCCTACAAAGGGAATCCCAAGTTTATTAGTCTTTCCCTTAGTCACCTTTTACGGCATCCAATATGCAATATCTACATACATATATGGTCACGTCTATATGCCTTGCGGGGTAGACAGAGCCAACAGTCTTGAAAAGACTGAATGGCCACGTTCAGCTATTTGGCTTAATGATAGAATTGAGATATTAATTATATATATACAAGCTTATTAAATTGTATTTGTTCTAAACCAATAAGTACGTACATTGTAAAATGTCTAACAAATCGAATAAATAAACAATCTATCTATCTTAACCTTATTCCGAGTCGCTTGTAATTGTTGAGCAGACTCGATGCCAAGCTTTCGAGTTCCAAATTAGGGTCGACCTTGGGTCCGGTCCGGCACCCCGCCTCTAAATAATTCCGCTGGCTTGAACCCTCTTGTTTGCGAATTCAAGTGTTCGGGTCATTTGCACAACCTTTCTATTAGAAACTTTTTTAGCAGATTACAAAAAAAATGATATATTAAAGCTCAATCGAGTTGCGGGCAAGCGGTTAGGGTTTTTTAAAACCGTGCCCGTTCCAAAGCGCAGGTTTCCATGCATACATACATATGGTCACGTCTATATCCCTTGCGGGGTAGATAGAGCCAACAGACTTGAAAAGACTGAATGGCCACGCTCAGCTATTTGGCTTAATGATAGAATTGAGACTCAAATAGTGACAGCTAGCCCATCGCCTAAAAGAAGAATTCCAAGTTTTAAGCCTATCCCTTAGTCGCCTTTTACGACATCCGTGGGAAAGAGATGGAGTAGTCCTATTCTTTTTTCTATTAGTGCTAGGAACCACACGGGCAACAGTTTGTTACAAATAGAATTGGGTAATGTGGCGTGCGTGTAACAGAATTCCATTGTTATAAGCTTATTTTACTGAAAATTAATGTCGGTAATTGATGTTGCTCAGATTAATCTCGCAAACGCAAACAGTTTGGAGATGAGATTGTTACTACAAATAAGCTTAAAACGCTGACTAAGCTCGTTAACTTGAGGGTGTTAAGTGATAGATATTTCCTTAAATTTTGCAGTGTACATACTTATAAATATAAACACGCATCTTTCCCGGAACCTTCGGGCGATGTGGTGTCTGGCAATTAAGAAAGGGCCACTCCCTATCATTCCCATAGATGTCGTAAAAGGCGACTAAGAAATAGGCTGATAAGCTTGGGATTTTTCATTTAGGCGATCGGCTAGCAACATAAAGTCTTAAAGCCATACAGCTGAACGTGGCCTTTCAGTCTTTTTAGACTTTTGGCTCTGTTTTCTCCTCAAGGGATAAAGACGTGATTATATGGATGTAGTAGTATAAATGCTAAAGTAAGTTTTTTTTTTAACTTTATTGAGCTTCAAAGGTAGAAATAGGTGGATTTAATGCTAATAGTATTACTCTGCCAATCTCATCACTGAAATACCTTTAGAAAATAGCAACCATAAATAATCATAAACAATATAAATATCAATTCTATCATTAAGCCAAATAGCTGAACGTGGCCTATCAGTCTTTTCAAGACTGTTGGCTCTGTCTACCCCGCAAGGGATATAGACGTGAATATATGTATATACATATGTATGTTTATAAATAATCCGGTGTGAATTTAAGAGTGTTAATAGAAAAAAGTTGAGATGATAGAAATAATAAGAAGGCTGTTCTCATTGATTACTCTCTTAAAATCCCTCGGAACATATGAGATTATGTATTTAGAACAAAAAGCGCTGAACGCCTCCAAGCGCACGGCTAAGGGCCTAGTCACAACTATCCCAACACTTCACCGTAATTAATGTGCGGCAGCTTTAATGCGAATTATGACACGACCCTTTGCGGACTGACTGGCGGCGGTGACGCCCGTCACTGGAATGAGGTAATGTGACATATATTATACAATGTGTGCCGTATGGTTCTCGCAACTTTAGGATAGGACCACTTCCTGCTCATGGATGTCGTAAAAGGATACTAGGGGTTAGGCTAATTAATTATTCTAGGCGATGGACTAGCGAATTGTCACTAGTTGAATATCAATTCCATCATTGAGCCGTACGGCTGAACGTGGCTTTCAGTGTTACTGACACTGTTGGCTCTGTCTACCCCGTAAATAATAAAGACGTGATTATATAAATAAATATATATATACGGGACAGTTACACAGTTTGAGTTAGCCTTGAAGTAAGTTCGAGACTTGTGCTGCAAGACACTAACTCAACGATACTATATTTTGTAATAAAACATATATATCCGAGACTCGGCCAATCAGAGAATGTTAGTATCGCATCATTACCTGGCCGGAATTCGAACTCGGAACTTCCGGTGTCACAGGTGTATATGTATAATAAAATTTGTAGCTCAATGTATTTAACAAACTAAACATAAACATGTATCACGAAACGGAATGAAATTTACCGCTAGTGACCAAAGCAAAAACGACGTTATCATAACAAAGTCTTTGAAATATGCAACAGTAAGTTGGGGGGAAACATAACACTTTATGAATACAAGATATGAGTGAAATAGTCCCCGTTATGGCGCGGATTCCGATAGGGGTCAGGGGTGCAATAAACAGATAATAAAACCTTTCGTGCCAGTGTTGCCAGAAATAGTGATGTCAAAAATAGTGATGTCAATAATATTAAAGATTGTCGTTTGTTGAAGGAGTCGTTAAAATTTGAGTGTTTAAAATATGATGGATTGAAAGTTTAATTCGTGTTGTTATGTAATCATTATTTCTTTTGCGTTTCAACAAGTTGAAAATTACTAATATTAAAGTCAACATTGAGATTTTGTGTCATTTTTTGAAGCGTTGATATTCGAGTCAATATCAAAACCTAATAACGTCTAAATTGAAAAAAATCCTTATAAATATACTAGACAATTAAATAACTGACGATTAACTTATTTTATATTTATTATACATTTTTTTTTATTTTTACACAGTGAAAAATTCGAAAGAAATGTGTATTTTATGCAATGATTTATGATAAAAGTCAAATAGATTTGTATGAGTTATTTGTATTCTGTAATAAATAGGCAACATCAAATAATCATAGGTCACATCATATAATTTCCATCATAAGGCCATATATTTCGGCTCTGTATAACCCGTAAGGGATAAAGAATATGTAGTTATGTTTGTATGCATATTTCGTAATGTACAATTTCACTCAAGAAATAAAACAACATACTTGGGGCAAAATACAATTAATAGACCAGAAAAATGTTAGTTAACCTCGAACTGTCATAGATGAAATAAACATACATACATACATATGGTCACGTCTATATCCCTTGCGGGGTAGACAGAGCCAACAGTCTCGAATAGACTGAATGGCCACGTTCAGCTATTTGGCTTAATGATAGAATTGAGATTCAAATAGTGACAGGTTGCTAGCCCATCGCCTAAAAAAATAATCCCAAGTTTATAAGCCTATCCCTTAGTCGCCTTTTACGACATCCATGGGAAAGAGATGGAGTGGTCCTATTCTTTTTTGTATTGGTACCGGGAACCACACGGCACTGATGAAATAAAATTTTTGGATATTGCATCTGGCAACACCACCCATATGTGTAGCAAATCTTCCTAGCAACGTGAGCGGAAAATGGCGCCTGCTCTGAATGCCTCGCGCAATTTCTTCTTAACCATCCATCAAATCTAAGACGAATCTCGTTTGGATTCTTTTTTTTCTCTATTTTTATACATAATAGTCACGTCTTTATTCATTAAGGGGTAGATAGAGCCTATAATATCAAAAAGATGTAGTTGAAATTTAGGTAGTGTAGTTTGCATGAAAGAAAAATCCCAAGTTTATAAGTCTGTAACTTGTCGCCTTTTACGACATCCCTTGGAAAGAAATGGAGTGATCCTATTCTTAATTGCTTAAAACTACACGGCACCCTACTTTAATTAAATACGAAAAAGAAATTGCAACAAGTTTGACATCAAAAGTTTAAATCTACATTACAATTTTGAATATGCATTACAGTTTTAAATTAACCAGTTCCCACTTTTAAGCGCTACACACGCTCGATCTCTTCGCTCTTCTGAAAACCTTCTTCTGGCCACTCCTGCTCACCGCCTGGGATTCATGTCGAATTCATTCCAAGTGCAAGCCATCAGATTGTGGAATTCTCTTCCTGAATCTATTCGGAAAGCGCAATCATCCAATGTATGTAGTATATGTATGTTTATTTTATATGGAGTATATATATATATATATATATATAGTCATACTTATGTTTGTAATATATAATATGCAAGTGTATTAAGTAACCTATTATTATTTATATTTATATAATTTTTTTTTTTACCGTTATCGCACTACCCGTACATCCATCTCAGTTTGGTCCAAAGGTTCGACTGGCAGAGAATGCCTTGTGGCATTAAGTCCACCTGTTGTACATTTTACGTGCATGAAGTTTTAAATAAATAAAAATAAATAAAAAATAACCAATAATCTTTCTTTTTTAAGGGATAGGCTAATAAACTTAGGATTCTTCTTTTAGGCGATGGGCTAGCAACCTGTCACTATTTGAATCTCAATTATATCTTAAAGCCAAATAGCTGAACGTGGCCTATCAGTTTTTTCAAGAATGTTGGCTCTGTCTTCCCCGCAAGGGATATTCGCCGCTCTTAGAAATTTGCAAATGTGTCTCAAAGAATTATATTAACCTGTTACACAAAAATATAGTTCCATGGCTCGAAATACAGCGATTGAATAACATTTTGGAGTTCATAAAGTTGTTTAGCTATTATTTGTTCATTACTTCTTACAAGTTCTAAGCCCTTATTGTAGGTTCGTGCGTGACGAATAACATAGTTGATTGGCATAAAGTACCTAATTATCCACGTTTTTGATATTTCTATTAACACTTTTGTGCCGTGTGATTCCCGGCACCAATACAAAAAAGAATAGAACCACTCCATCTCTTTCCCATGGATGTCGTAAAAGGCGACTAAGGAATAGGCTTACAAACTTGGGATTCTTTTTTAGGCGATGGGCTAGCAACCTGTCACTATTTGAATCTCAATTCTATCATTAAGCCAAATAGCTGAACGTGGCCATTCAGTATTTTCAAGACTGGTGGTTCTGTCTACCCCGCAAGGGATATAGACGTGACCATTTGTATATATGTACTATTATTTGACTTATCGAAATTTCAATCTTTAAGACTAAAGTCGTATGTTTCTGCCATGACATTTACAATAGCCGAATATTCAGTATCAAAATGGAAGCAAATATTAACTCCCCATAACACGACGCTATAAATCCACCAGACTATCAGTTGTGGAGTGACGCGAGGTCCGGAATTCGTGCCTTGGCCGTCTCCACTGCTGTACGTATGGTAGGAACAGAGCAATAACTTATAGTAATATACATTTTATATATATATATAATGCCGTGTGGTTCCCGGTACCAATAGAAAAAAGCATAGGACCACTCCGTCTCTTTCCCCGTGGATGTGGTAAAAGGCGACTAAGACTAACTAATTTTATCTCTGACGATGAGACTGATCAACTTAACGTAACTTTGTTTTATGTATTTTATGATTCGAATCGTCGGAATATTTAAACGACTTATTATGTGAACCATCTAACATCAACTCTGGTAAATTACAAACTAAACAGTATTCCAATCTGTGTTCTCATTATTTTGACGGCAGCCTTCTCGGCAATCCAGTAAATCATACTCTCGGGCTGCAAACCCACTTGCCCCACGCCATATAAACATCTTAGGCCTTTCGTGTTTCGTATTATTGTACTGTTTCGACGGGCCTTAATTTACACGTTCCGCTCATTTGTGTTTTCATTTTGGATAGACATATAAAGAAGAAGTTACTAACATTATTATTCTGTTAAATTTTTTGCGTGATGTTGAAATTGCGATAACGACTTGACTATATGTTATGATATATAGATGATATTAAATTATCATTTTCTCGTTATTTAAAGGGTATTTATAAATTTAAATATAAACATCTGTGTTGGCTTCAAAGTGAATACAATATTTATGTATTACCGACATTTTCTGTCAATATTATTATGATACCTAAATATTGTAGTTTGATATAGTTTATCAATACAAATCATTTTTACATACATATTATGACGACTTTATACCATACGGAAAAGACAGCCAACAATTATGGAAAAGACCGAAAGATCACGTTTTACTGTATGCCTTGATGGTTGAATTGAGATTAAAATAGTGACAAGTTACTAGATCATCGCTTAAAAGGATTGTGTTTATTTAAAATAAATTAGTAATGTTAAGGTTAGCCAAGAGAATAAACAGCTTATTGCACTAATCCTGACAATTGGGACTTAATATTATGAAACGCCCACCTTCAAATCTAAAGGAAACTTGAAAGTTTACGAAACAGACGGCAATTTTCGAAGATTTCCAACTCGGAACTTTGATCGAGAGCCGAAAATGTGTCAAAAGTAAAATTATCCTTTGATGATGATACGTAGGTATATTGACTCGGGGGCTGGAGGGACGCGGAATGTTGAGTTACAGTTCAAATTGAGTTTGTCGCACTTGTTACTGTGTCAAGTAAATCAAAGTTGTAATATTTGGAGATCATAACTTGAGTGCCGTTTGATAAACCTATTTACGTTTCCATTTCAATAGTCTTGATAAATTGGCATGATGCTTTATATAACATCAGTTTATATGAGATTTCTTTTGATACTCGTACCTATAAACCTAAATATTGCACTTGTCTTCATACTGCCACGACATGTAAAGCCTGTAAGCTTTCTAGGATACAAATGTCTAGCTATGTCATCTCCGCTGGGCGTCACTTTGTAGACTTTAAGTAAAACAAAGCTTGGTTTAGTATTACCCTGGATTATGTGCCAGATATTTGATTTCAAATTGAAAGGAGAAAGAGATGGGAACATATAAGATTTAATATTAAAAAAGTTAAACGAACAATAATTAACTAACGGAGTCCAGATGATGACGACAATGTGTAAATTAAAACCATTTTGTCTTCAAATTACATAAATAAGGCTCTGAGCAACATCGCTTAAAATATAATCGGTAACGTACTCTGAAAAAACTAAATTGAAATCCCTTCATCCGTTTGTGAGCTGTGATGACACATACAGACAGACATTTCTAACTTATAACACCAGCCTTTTCCGTCGGGGGTTAAAAATGATAAACTAAAACGTAAGAAAATTGTTGGGTAAATCATATTATTATAGAACGACTTTGAATTCCAAATGTGACAAGAAAAATATATTCAAAACTAGGGGCCGCCCGCGACTTCGTCCGCATAACCCTATCAATCCCGCGGGAACTCCGGGATAAAAAGTAGCCTATATATTATTCTGAGTCTTCAGCTACCCACATACCAAATTTCATCGTAATCGGTTCAGTAGTTTTTACGTGAAACAGTAACAAACATCCATACTGACATCCTGACATACAAACTTTCGCACTTATAATTTTAGTAGGATCATGGAATGGCCGCAGTCAAAAATTAAAACAATGCCAATGAATTCAATATCACTCTAAACAGGTGTTGCATAATACTCTTCATGTATAGGCTCAATATGATTATTGATAAGTGCCAATAAACCATAGAAACTCTTAATCAAGAGCCATCAGCATATCAATGGCGTAACCCTAAATCCAATTAGGCGACTATTCAGGTTGCGACCTTGGCGGGTTAAAACAGTGATGCCGGCTCTAAATCACGCAACACGCAACTCTATACGGGTAGCATTACGGGTACTTTGAGATATTTTGAAAGCTATAAGGCGCTGGTAATTGTAGAATTTTATTGATACATACATATTATCATACTTTATCCCAGAGTGGTAGGCAGACACTCCATATTTCCCCCCACATACATACATATATATAGTCACGTCTGTATCCCTTGCGGGGTAGACAGAGCCAACAGTCTTGTAAAGACTGAAAGGCCTCGTTCAGCTGTTTGATGATTGAATTGAGATTCAAATAGTGACAGATTGCTAGCCCATCGCCTAAAAAGATTTATAAGCCTATCCCTTACTCTTCTTTTACGACTTCCATGGGAAGCAGATGGAGTGGTCCAATTCTTTTTGGTGGTGCCGGGAACCACACGGCTTTCCACCCAACAATCACTGTATTTACCTTAATTCACAAAATTGTCTTATCAAACCAAATTTCTGCACCACTTTAATAAGGACTTTGGCCGAATACAGATAACTGAATCATTTGTTGACGTATTTAGTGAAACTAATAGATCCAATTATTTATCCTCATATTTTCCAGCATACGATGTCAGAAACATGCACAGATACATGTATCTTTCCCGGAAGGGAAGGTAAGTAAGGTAAGATCACGATCGTTCATCATTCTTCTTTTTCTTCATCCACATACATCACTTTCATCAGTCCGTCTGTTAACGTGACGTCTCTGATTGAAAATTTCAAAGAAAATAACGAAAATATACGCACCCACACATTTCCCATTGCTAAGACAAATTCTTATTCCGACATTAGCATCTCAAAGTGTACAATAATAGGTGTCCGAAAATACTCTGCTCCAGTCAGACCTTCGTCTAGGAATATAAATGGAACAAAACGGGTTGGGCACATTTAGACTCGGCTAAACCTTGCGACGCTGCGCTGGTGAGAATTCCACGCCCATATTTTATTCAGCGTGAGTCGTAGTAGCTACTCGCCTATTTCTGTCAGCGATAACTTGAGTATAGTTGCGGTAACAACATAGTATTCATTCATTCATAAATAACGTCTTTGTCCCATGTGGGTAGACAGAGCCAGCAGTCTTGAAAGATTTATATTATGAAAGGTCACGTTCAACTGTTAGGCTCAATGATAGAATTGAGATTCAAAATAGTGACAGGTTGCTATCCCAACACCTTAAAAACGAATCCCAAGTATATAAGCCTCGCCCTCCCTCGGTGAGGGCTATCCCTCGCCTTTTACGACATTCGTGGGAAAGAGATGGAGTGGTCCTTTTTATATTCATAACAACATAGTATACTCCTTCATAACATAATATGTTGTCGTGTGGTGTTTGATTTTCAGTACGTAAATAGGAACATGCGTTTATGTCACGAAATTAAAACAAAGTCGGTTCGAGTATTAATACGACTTAATCATTGCCATATTCAATCAAATGCCATAATAGAATTTTAAGTAACGGTTTTTTTTTTAAGAAAACTTTCTATGACGGGTTGGCGCCAGACAGGCCCCTGTAAAACGTTTGCCAAATTAGTTTCACAACATGTAAATACTTTCATGCTGTGTCATGTAGACAGATGTGTCATGTAGCTTTGTCAATAACATCTAAAATAGCAATACATAATAAAAATTATTATAAAAATAAAGCCAAGAATATTCTTGTTATTGTTAATCTATAATAACTTACAATTTTAATTTTTAGAATGGGGGACGCTCCACTTTACTCTTAAATTTAAAAAGAAGTTATTGTTAGTTTTTTTTATATTTAACAGCTTACTTTGTTTAGTCTAAACCATTTCTTCTTTCATTTTATCAAACTATTCTAACTCACTTGATGTAAAATCTTCAGTTGAAGCAACTGAAATATTTCTCGCTTCACCGTTAAAGGGCCAAGTTTATCCTTCCTCTGGGTAAAGTGTTTTGGGCCTAAATTTTTGAGAAACTTTCTCGGGAATACATTCTTTATCAAAGAACTAGTTCCCAGTTTATTTATCCTCCAAAAGGCAGGTCCCGCGGGATGGCCGCACGTTCTGCCAGAATAATGTATGATGACACGCGCCTACTTTTTGTGATGTGTGGACGTTGGCTGAATCGGAATTGTTGGGGAAAATTACGTATTTTGATACTCGTATTAGTTTAGAGGAGATTGCGCGTGATTTACCCGTATTTTTGTGAAAATTATATGAAATAAATTCGCTGTATGCCATTGCGTACTTGGCTACGCAAGAAATTTTGTTTCTTTTTTTCGATATTTTAAATTTTTTTTAATTGGTATGGCATCTAAGGTAATATGCAATGTGTGTAGATTTTAAAAGGCATCTTAGAAATTCAAACTTCGAATTCTTCTTTTAGGCAATGGCTGGCCCATTCAGCCCATCAGTCTCCGTAGAAAACCAGGATATTTATTTGTAATTTGTAATGTTGATTGATATGGATTATATTGTTAAGGGATATCTTTTGCGTGATATAAAAGTATGTATATTTTCCTAATATAAATAATGCATTTCTTTCGTAAAAAAAACGCGAAACATTAAACTATGAAATTTTTGGCCACATTACTCCGACTAACAATGCATAATAACTTTAAAATAAAATTACTAGCTGGCTATAAACATTCGTCCGATTTGAAAAGCCTCCGCGTTGACTCGTGGCGTTCCACAGTTTTTGTACGATGACAGATTAGGATGACAACATGCTGGGACAAAAGCTGGGCTGAAGAATGTGTGCGTGTTTCAGAACAGAGCCGATGAAGCTTTATGAGATATGGTTGGTTTGCATGCACTAAATCTGTTTCAGAATTTTATTTCTTTGCTTGGTTAATCTCTTTATGAAAGGTTTTTTTTGGTAAATGTAGTATCTATGACATTGTAAAAATTCAATTATGGAATTTAATAAGCTTATCATTCATTAGGGTACATGAAAACATACAATATTTTTAATAAAATACCTTTTGGAAAAAGAACTTATAGAACACCACATACATTTACTTAAATTAATTACAAAAAAAAAATATATAAAAACATACATAATCTGTAAATTCTAATTTTGAAATTGGGAAACTGCCAATTTATATAACACTGTACACTGCGTCAATACATTTTCAGTATCTTGCGACGATACTGGCCACTTTATGAATACTTGATGAGAAAAAAAAAATAATAGTCCATTTGCGCCCCAAAAATTTAAAGCGCCCGAATTCTGTGAAAAATCTCAAAGGCGTGCTGTGAAAACTTTGCGGCGTTTCTGCGAAGTTAATGAGCGTTTAATTTTTGAAATATATTGTAGCAGGTGAAATTATAACGTTTTTCAGGTTTTACCTTAGAAAGGATGTTTTTTTTTGCCGGGTTAAGATCATGAATCATTTTGAGATCTTCTAATTTTTAAAAATTAGAATAGATACTTTCAGATGACGTTGCCTTATTTTATATGTAAAAAGTCTTGAATAAAATTAAGGTATCATTTCATGACATGGCACGATACCATAATAAATGATAATTTTAGTTAATTGTAATGGAATTCACACTTTCATACAAATATTATTAATGAGAAAACATTTTTGTATTCGTCCGTCCTTAAAACACATTTATCCACTTGACCAACTTTCATGAAATTTTGCACACACATATCCAGAAGTTAGAGAACAAAAGCACTTTTTTCCCTTAGTCTTTAACAGGAAGCACAGAAAGCCACACGAAAGGCTACATACCATAACCGTATTGTAGGTTGTATACTCTTACATACATATAATCACGTCTTTATCCCTCACGGGGTAGACAGAATCAACTTAGCTAGCAATCTGTCACTATTTAAATCTCAATTCTATCATTAAGCCAAACAGCTGAACGTTACCTTTCAGTCTTTTGATGACTGTTGGCTCTGTCTACCACGCAAAGGATAAAGACGTGATTATATGTTATGTTATACTTTTTTATTGTCCACTGTACATCAGGAGCGAACAATGGGCGACAACAGACTGTCGGCCGCATCTTGTTTCGATCATATCACAGGAATAATTTATGAGTATCGAAAATTTGTATCTTGGTTTCAAAGCGAAATCAGCACGAAATATCGGGCTCGTGATTAGGCATAATTTTGTTGAGATTATTTTGAAAGTGACGGCGCGTTTTACATTTTCATCTGAAAACAATGGGTGATGACCTACTTTGAACCGACAGAGCAATTTTAAGACATAACATTTTGATAAAGAAGCAAAAAACATTTTAATAACATGAATTTTACCGTATTTAATCCAAATTTTAAGTGACAAACAAATTATTTTATTAACATGAAATTTTGAATTTAAGTAATAAAATAAAAATAGAATATACTAAAGACTGTTGTTGGCTCTATCTACCCCGCAAGGGATATAGACGTGACAATATGTATGTATGTATGTAATATACTAAATTTCTGAGACTTAATAAGTACTTACATATAGAGTTATTTATTGTATTCTAAAATTAAATAAATATTAAAGCAATAAAAATGTTATAACAGTTACTTTTCCAAACCAAAAAAAACCGTCCTTTTCAAACACCGAATAGATTAATAGGTTCGAATTTTGAACGCGGTAAGCTGGCTGGAATAAATTTGTCCGCGGCGTTTTTTAATAACGTTCGAGAATTCAGCTTGTTCGACAATTACAGGTGCGTCTGACTTCCCGCCATCCATTTTAGCGGGAAACGTTTGACGCGGGAAAATAGCTTCATTTTATTAGCCAGCAGAATTAGTTTGGACGCTTTTTTGTTATATATAATACTAGTTTTTCGTCTGTGGCTCCTTGAAGCCTTCTCCGTTCTCCACGATTTATGTATACTAAATTTCATGGAGATCGTGTTACACTAATATGATATTAAAGGTATGGATACATAAAGGACAAATGTACGAGCTAGCGTGAAGGAAGTGATGAGTGGGTATGAACCGAAAGAACTATGTACAGATCGTGGTTACTGCTATATATGCCTATGACTCGGCAAAATATTCGAAATTTTACGTTTTGTACTTCCGCGGCTTTAAAAAAAATTACGTTTATTTTCGTTCCCGCGTGAACTTCAGAAAATCATCGCTTAGTCCACCCCCAGGCAAGAAATGGACCCTACGTGAGTTTTAAACCTCTAGCGCAGGGTTTGAGCAGTTTATATATATATATAAAGATATATATAGTTTATATAAAATTCGTTTGGTGAAATATTCGTATTAAAAACAGACTTCATATGTTGTTGTTCACGTGTCATGGTGTAAAATTATTTGCTAAGTATATATTTTCTCATTTTCTGCGTCAAACGAATTAGTTCGATCATTGACGCTTGCTGAAATGCATCTGATTACCAACAGTTGATGTTGATTTAATTAAATAGTTTGCAATCAAAAGCTGGTCATTCGGAGGGAATTTAATTAAGGTAGTTTTTTCATTAAATGTTTTTTGTAATATTTTAAATTGTTCACCTGATGCTATCGATCGTATGTATTACCAGATCACGGGTATAATTTCGTTACAAACATACATTTATAATCACATCTATATCCCTTGCGGGGTAGACAGAGCCAGCGGTCTTAAAAATATTGATAGGCCACGTTCGTCTGTTTGGCTTTATGATAGAATTGAGATTTAAAAGTGACAGGTTACTAGCCCATCGCCTAAAAGAACAATCCCAAGTTTATTAGCCTATCCCTTAGTCTTTTACGATGCCCATGGGAAAAGGTAGAGTGATCCTATTCTAAAGTCCGGTAACTGGGAACGGGGATTAAGTCATAACTTAATATCCTACTAATATTATAAATACGAAAGTTTGTGAGTATGTCAGGATGTCAGTATGGATGTTTGTTACTCTTCCACGCAAAAACTACTGAACCGATTACGATGAAATTTAGATGTGGGTAGCTGAAGCAGAATAACACATAGGCTACTTTTTATCCCAGAGTTCCCGCGGGATTGATATGGTTTCCACGCGGACGAAGTCGCGGGCGGCCTCTAGTATCAAATACACTTGAGTTGTGACAACACTATGTGACGTCACGCCGTCTCGGTCTCCCCGGCGCCTCTCTTTACAGCCCGGGAGCCCTATAAAAGTGCCTTGGTTCTTCAGTTTTGGACTATCGGCGTTCACCAACTCAAGTTGCTCGCTATTCTCTGGCGACTTATTGACGTCAGATGAAAATGCTGCAGTGTAGTTTGTTCCGCCGCTTCTTCTACACATGCGCTTTGGAAGCGGTAGTAGTTGTAATTAGATTTAAGTGATGTGACGTCAATAAGTGATACCTTGTATTAAATTTTGAAAATAAATCTATTCTATTCTATCTCGTGGCTATAGATAAAACCTCTGACATTGTAAAACTAGTCCCAAATGAAGATTGTTATTATTCTATCAATTTTTAAATTACGACACACATCTCTTACCTGCGACGTTCACCCAGAACGCCACAACTAGTTCAAGAAGCCAAGGACTTGTTTAGTATGATTTTAATAAATCTGCCTACACAATCCACTAAGTCCTCACAATTTATGCCCCGGCAGAGAGGCTTCCGATCGCAAAGCCTTACTTATCCAGTAATTTAGCGACGACCTGGCCTAATTGGGATCGGTTACGATGAGCCCGGGACAAATTATGCCATTTCATTTACGATTTTGACATTGTTTCTTTGTGTATTAAAATCTAGGACATGTTTTTTTTAGTCGACCTATCAGTTTTTTGAAGACTGATGGCTCTGTCTACCCCATAAGGACTATAGACGTGATTATATGTATGTATGTATCAAATTGCCACTAATTCAATAAAAAATATTGAATTCAATCACATCTAATAAACACAATAGAATCTTGAACACAATCCAATAATTTTTTATTGAATTAGTATAAAATAGACGGAGTGAGACTAAAAAATAAGTGAAGTATCGTAATGGCGGCATTGTGACACGCATGTGTGACAGAAAAGTTGCGATTTCGTTAGATAATCTATGACTATCTATGTTCTTATCCATGTACTGGCAAAAGCTACGCACCTACGTACTCGAAAATGATAATTTAAATCTCAGTGTGATCTAAAGGTTCGACTAGTAGAGAATACCTTATTACGTTAAGTCCACCTTTTGTACATTATTTTACGTGAAATAAAGTTTAAATAAATTAAAAACAGTGTTCTTAAACCTTTTTTTCTTGATTTCATCCACCATAAGGCTTTAACAAGATTATTTTAACGATAAGTCCGTTTTACCTACGTTTCTTTTGATTGTACATTCTGTAAGCCTATCCCTTAGTCTCTTTTTACGACATCCATGAAAAAATGTTGTAGTTCTATTCTTAAGTTCTGGAAGACACACGGCACACAAAACGTGTAAAACAGAGCATCATCAATCTGATTAGAAACTTGATAAAAACAACGAACAAAACAAAAATAGTTATTTTAAGAACAGTGATTGCTGTATGTGCCGAATGGAGGGTCCGAGACAGTGATGTGTCCTCTGAGAGGGTACAAATCGAATCAGCCCCCGCCAAGGGCGCTCAATCGACGACATAATTCCTTATTTGCCTGCCCCCAAGAGTAGCCCGGGACCTCAGTTCGGAAGGGAAATTTTCTTATCGTATGACGTGATGTGCGGATAAAGAAATGTGATTGATTTCTTGGTTTTTATAAGAGTGGAAGATGTCGAGAGGATGAATGTAAATGTGTAAGGAATGAATGGTAGTGCCGTGTGGTTTCTGCCACTTTAGAATAGAACCACTCCATCTTTATCTGTATCAATATCTCTTTACATACAAATATTCAGTATTTACTAAATTTACTAAATTATTTATTGCCAACATAAACAAATTAGTATATATTAAAAAAAAACACTCCATCTCTTTTCAATGGATGTCGTAAAAGGCGACTAAGGCTTGGGCTTATAATTTAGGGATTTTTCTTGTAGGCGATAGTCTAGCAACCTGTCACTATTTGAATTTCAATTCCATCTCTTAGCCACACCGTTGGCTCTGTCTACCCCGTTAGGGATAAAGACGTGATTATATGTACCTACGTTTAAGAGAAAGTCACACGCATATGTAAGAAACAAATGCATTCCTAGTATTATTTTCGAACGTATTGCAAAACCGCTGTAAAGGTCCAGTTAGGGTTGCCACCTTTTTTTTTGAAGAAAAATAGTATTTTTTTTTTTTTAAATATAGTACTTTTGGGAAATTAAGGAAAAAAAAAATAGTATACTTACATCTATTTTCAATCATTATTTATTTTTCCATGACGCTGCGGGTGCGTTCCATTCACAGTAAATTAAAAAAAAACGCGACAATTGAATTAGCGATAGAAATATAGTATTTTTTGTCCTATATTGTTTTTCTACAATATATAGTACAATTGACTAAAATATAGTACGATACTATATAATATAGTACGGGTGGCAACCCTAGGTCCAGTAGTCTTAATGGAATATGTTAGGAAGTCGGATCAAAGGGCCCGGCCAAAGGTCACTGACCCGTCGATATGCCAAGTATTGCCGAAGTGCGTAATAATGAGAACTAGCCACCCGCAAGTACTTTGTAGCGCAAAAATATTGGGAACTCCGAATGGGAGATCAAAGAGAGGGAACTCCGGTCGGTCCGGAGAATATGTAAATCGCTTCGTGCAAAGTTGCGAAATTGTACTATTATTACGTACGCACATAAATCACGCCTCTTTCCCGGAGGGGTAGGCAGAGGCTAGACCTTTCCACATGCCACGATCCCTGCATACTTTCGCTTCATGTACTCTCATTTGCTCCTGTTTATGCAATGGAAATATTAAAAGAAATAGCAGATGCCTTGTGGTTTCCAGCACTTTAGAATAGGACCACTCCCTCTCTTTCCCATTGATGTCGTAAAAGGCGACTAATGGATAGGGTTATAAACTTTTCATGCTTTTTTATGCGATGGACTAGTATCCTGCCACTAACATCTCAATTACATCATAAAGCCAGCTGAACGAGACGTTTCGGTCTTTACAAGACTATTTGCTCTGTCTATCCCGTAGCCTTATCTTAGAATACCAAGCTTTTAGCCTATCCCTTAGTCGTCTTTTACTCCTATAACAATAACACAATAAATACAATGTTTTACCTGAAAAAAGAGTTTCGGAGCATCAGATAGCCGCGAAATATAGCGAAATATTTCAAGCACATCTCCTGAGCAAACAAAAAAGGCCGAGGCTACTGCTTCCCCCGTACTAGCTCCTAGCTTAAAGGTGCAAGTCACACTTAAAGCTACGCTAATATCTGTAATAGAATAGAATAGATTTATTTTCAAAATTGGTTACAAGGTATCACTTATTGACGTCACATAACTTAAATCTAATTATAACTACTACCGCTTCCAAAGCGCATGTGTAGAAGAAGCGGCGGAACAAACTACACTGCAACATTTTCACCGAACGTCAATTCACAAATATAGATCTCTTAAATCTAAATCGTGGACGAATGCACATTGTCCACATTAAAAAAACCTGAGTGAAAGTAGAACTAATTATGTCAATACGAATATTTCGTCAAATAATTCGAAATTTGGCCCTTGAAATTTGGATGAGGATATCTGTTATGTTGTTTATAATATTTTTCGTGCCCAAGGGGTGAATTTACAAAATTGCATTATTTGTAATTCGTATGTGAATGGCTTATTTAGTGTTTAATATTTATTTTGCTTCACTATCGCGTTGGATCTTCTGTAATGAGTTGTGAGTAATAAAAAGCCGATATAAACCTGCCCGCCGTTCCATAATTATTTTAAATTGAAATGCCCAACAGGGTTCATATTTTACCTATTTTTAAGCAGTAACTGTAATTCAACTGATGGTATTTATGATGCAACAAAGATTTTGAATTGAATTGAATTAAAAAACATAGTTGACAAATTAGAACAGAATTCTTTGTTAGATACATTAATATCTGAAATGAATTATGACATCGGAGATCGAGTGGTAAAGATTTTCGCCTTACAAAGCGTTTTCGAATTTTGCTCAGATACGTCCATTAAGTACATTTAATGATAAGCGATGTTTATGCGGTGAGGGAAACCATCGTGAGAAAATTTTACATTATGGCTGCCTGCCCTCGTCAATAGTCGATAATTTTTGTAGGATAAATATAGAACGAATATAATAGTGCCCTACTAAAAGGAAGTCCTTCAGGTTCTTATAGAATTGGTATGTCAAAACAAACACAAAAACCTCACAATAAAATTAAAAAATAGCGCAATACTCAAACTGTAAACGTAGCTTGCGATGTGCCCAATCCTAAAACTCTCTCTTTTTATTCCATAATGCCTGTTTATCTCGTTACGTTTTGTCCTGATTCCCGACACGAGATAAAACAAGAAAGGTTTGCGATCTACGCCTGACAAGATTTTTAATATATAGCCCCTTTGCCCACTTCCAAATCGATACGATGTTTTTTCTGTGCGAATAAATTTGTTTGTATGGCAAAAACGGGATAAGTGGGGGCGATTTGCATTCTAAGCGGTGGTTGGTGCTTGAGAGTGACGGTGACGTAGTATATTATGGTGATTTCCAAGACACGGGAAGATGGGAAGTTACGGGGAAGTGGTCGAATTATTTGTTTGATTTTATAGTTTGCTAAGTGGACTTTTACGCTGGGTTACATTTGATATTTTACTGTACACCCACACATATAATTATGTCTCTATCCTTACAGTGTAGGTCTTTCTTTGTTTTAATAGTTACGTGAAGTGTAAGTGAAAGAGGGACAGTTGGAGTAGGAGTTGGAACCTAAAACCGACGATCTTGCCTGATGGGAGTTATGACAATGGATGAATAAATAAATAAATATATACGGGACAAATTACACTGATTGAGTTAGCCTCGAAGTAAGTTCGAGACTTGTGTTACGAGATACTAACTCAACGATACTATATTTTATAATAAATACTTATACAGATATACATCCAAGACCCAGGCCAATCGGAAATAGTTCTTTTCTCATCATGTCCTGGCCGGGATTCGAACCCGAATTCTTGAATGAATTAGTAGGAGTTATTGAAGTGAATGAATGACTTGATGAATGAATGAAGCTAAACAAGAATACAGGGATCTTGGTAAGTTTAAAGGTGTAGTGGAAAGAGGTAGTCTCTGCCTACCCCTCCGGGAAAGAGGCGTGATTTTATGTATGTATGTATGTTAAAGGTGTAGTTTCTGCTTATTCCGAAAAAGAGGCTTATATATATCTACTTTTATGTAGGTATGTAACATCCGTTTCTACAAAAACCTTCTTTTGTGAATGGGGTGAGCAGTACAAAATGTAAATTGTGTTCCACTGACATTTAGCGCTAATTTGTGAATAACTTTGATGCAATCACCAGCATTTTTAGTCTGCATTAAAAACGAAATATTCAAACTATGAGATACAACTTCATCTAAGTTCAAGCATTATCTTATAATGCAAGTGATGCGGCAAAAGTCACGATTTAACGTCTACTTTACAATGGTCGAGTGAACTGGCAATAGAAAAGCGAGTGCAGTAAAATAAATGACAACTTAACAATAAATGTTTCAAATGCTCTATCTTCAGTTTATTTTTGAAACTGAGCTTACATTTACATATATACATATAATCACCTCTATATGCCCTGCGGGGTAGACAGAGCCAACAGTCTTGAAAAGACTGATAGGCTATTTTGAGCTATTTGGCTTAATGATAGAATTGAGATTCAAATAGTGACAGGTTGCTAGCCGAAGAAGAACCCTAAGTTTATACGTATATTCCTAAGTAGTCTTTTACAACATCCATCATTACGAAAATCCATTTTTAAAATATTGAACTACAATTTTTCATGCGACTTACTATACCTCTGTGCGCTCAACTAGAACAATGTAAATCTGCCCTTACCAAGCGATATTAAAAGTCTTAGCTGGAAAGAAAAAGGAAAAGATGTTGAAAGTTCCCGAGAGCTGGAATATTCACCTGGAACGTATTACGCGATCGCAGTGTGAAATTAAACAAGTTATGAATGGAAAACTCGGAGGGAACAGCTATGTGAGAATATTGTTCGTGACGTAAAAATGTGTAGACAGTATACTGCGGTAATAGGCCCAGTATTTTGATATTAGACCTATTCTTCGAATTGTGCGTCAAAAATTCGTAAAGTTTATTTGTTACTTTCTTCGTTATTTCAGTCCTTTCAAGCTCTGTTTTCCCTGCAAGGGAGGTAGACGTGATCATATATATATATATTATGTGTGTGTGTGTATATATATATATATATGTATGTATGTATGATTGCATTTTGGAAGCGGTAGTAGTTATAATTAGATTGAAGTGATGTGACGTCAATAAGTGATACCTTGTATCCAATTTTGAAAATAAATCTATTCTATTCCATTGATTAGGTTTGATTAGAATTTTGAAAAGAATTTCAACGAAGTTTTAAAAAATATAACTTTAATAATGAAAGTATTATGAATTTATTCAGAGTGTACACTTAAATGTAGCAGTTAACTATACGAATGTTAATTTAGCCCAAATTAGATTTAAATGTCTGGATTCAATAAGTAATTGATTTTTATCACAAAGCTACTCTCTTTTTAAAATTCGAGAGTATTTTTAAAGTTAAATTTAAATTGAGCAATTGCTTATATAAAAATTTTTCTTTCAAAAGCTTATTAAACTTACTTTTTTATTTTCTATTGTGTTAAGTTTAATGAAAAATACATAATTGATTTTCGACTGGATAACCCTTGACCATGCCGTGTGGTTTCCGGCACTTTAGAAATAGAATAGAATAGAACCACTCCATATCGGTCCCATGGATATCGTAAAAGGTGACTAAGAGCTATGCTCTTAAACTTGGGATCCCTCTTGTAGGCGATGTGTTAGCAACGTGTCATTATTTGAATCTCAATTCTATCATGAAACCATACAGCTGAACGTGGCCTTTCACTCATTTTGAAACTGTTGGCTCTGTCTATCCCGAAAGGACGACGTGACTATATGTACGCATATATGTATGGTCACCGTTAAACTACCATTGAAATTTATTGAAATACCTTTTAGTATATGTATATATTCATGTTCAAACATGCAGATTGTCCCATAAGATGATGATAAAAATAACGATGTCAAAAGCGTTGTTATTTGGCGTTGTTGACAGGTTGTAAAAAAAAACAAACATTTTATTTTTACGACAATACTGAAATTTTGTGCCTGCCCTATTTAATATATAACCTAGCTCAGCTCTATATAATGATAATAAGAAAAATCATGTAACAAATTTATTTTGCGCTTGTTGATTTCAAATATGGGAAAAATCACTTGTGCTAATTTAAATTATTTGGCCAGACCCCATATCATTCAGAATTTCTGATGTATGTCCAGTAAATTTAAGAAATTTTCATTTTTATATGTTTTCCGTTGCATTAAAAAAATAAGTTGCTTGTATCGTGGGTTAAGGAAGAGGAAATGGCCTTGAAGAACTGGATGGTCGTGAAAGTGGAAAGAGATAAGTCTCTGTTAAGTGGGGTACTTACGTAATCCATAGGGGAATATTGTTAACTTGATTAGCTTTACTTACCAAGATCTTAAAAATGAGGAATAAGTATTAAAAATAAAAATAAACAATCATACATAAAATCACGCCTCTTTCCCGGAGGGATAGGTAGACTACATCTTTCCACTTGCCACGATATTCATACTTATTTCGCTTCATTCACATTCATAACTCTCTTCATGCAAGCTCGGCTGTTTCGGGTACTCTTGACCTGACCTGTTTTGTCAGGACGTCCTTAATTTGATCAAGATACGTTCGTCTTTCCCACTCCTACCCTTCAATTCACACTCCCCTTTTATATTTATTAAGTTTAACTGTTTTGTTTAATTCCTCGTCTCCTCTATATTAAATACTAGCGACCCGCCCCGGCTTCGCACGGGTGCAAAATTATAAATGTTATTATACATAGAAACCTTCCTCTTGAATCACTCTACCTGTTACAAAAAACCGCATCAAAATCCGTTGCGTAATTTTAAAGATTTAAGCATACAGACAAACAGACTAAAATAGCGACTTTGTTTTATACTACTATGTAGTGAAAATGTATACCATTTTTCTCGCTCAATATTTTATTGTTTTAATTTAGAAATGACGAGCTCTAACAAACAACCTGATTAATTATTTTTATTACGCCCAAAAATCATGTCCGCGACTGGTGTTTTCGGAAAATTCAACGTCGCAAAACATAATTGATGAGATCTCAACTTGTTCCATAGAGAATTCCTCCCATTACTTAATGGTCCAGCCCGAATTGCTAAGTAAACCTTTTTCTGACTTTTAATTTTATTTTTCACTAGCTTTTATACAAAGCTTCGCTCGCGTGAATTTAACGCCACATAAAAAAGCAACGAATTAAACGCTACCTACAAAAAGCGACCAATTTAGCGCGACCTTCAAAAGAATACAAGTTTATCGCTTATCCTACAGGATCAATAGTTTTTACCGGGATAAAAGGTACCTATGTCTTTCTCTAGACTCTTAGTTATATATACTTACATGATATTTCATGAAGATAAATTCAGTAGATAACAAGTGAACAGTTGTGATTAAGATAAAGGTCATTTTAAATGGTCCCGTATTTTTTACTGTGATTTAGTATATAAAAAGCGAGCAGATATTCATAAATGTGTATTACGAAAACGATTTTTATAAATGAAAATATTCATGAATTACTGAAAAAAAATTTAAATTCATGTTCAAGTATATTTTGGGTAAAAAGTTAACTAAGCCATTTATTTATTAGAATAATCTGATAAATACAGCGTCTGTTCCAGAAATTATCCAATAGAATATTTATACGCGCTAATAAAGGATAACTGAAAGGCATTAGTGCCATAATTAAAAGGAATATTGGGAGAAAGATTCGGATATTTTAATTTTTTAATTGTTGCTTCATAATAATTACATTGAAAGTAATTAATAAGAAGGAAGGCGTAGGAGGTTGTTCTTATTTGAAGACCTGTCAAGAGCTAGTTTAATTAAATCAAAAAGTTTTAGGTACTTTTGAGATACAAATAAAATTTACAACAAACTGAATTGATCAAAAAATGGTATTATTAGAAAGTAAGTTTTCGTGTCTCTATACAAGTTATCTACTGAACCGATTTTCTTGAAATTTTGCGAATAAACAATAGTGTGGAGAAGGAAATAGGGTACTTTTAATCCCGGTGAAATTCCCGTGGGAATTTCCAAATAACTGTTTAACATTTATTTGTATGTAATAATTCTTTCTTAAAGCCAAATAGCTGAACGTGGCCTATCAGTCTTTTCAAGACTGTTGGCTCTGTCTACCCCGTAAAAGATATAGACGTGATTATATGAATGAATGAATGATTGTATGTTATTAAATTCGCAAGCGAAGCTGCAGGAAAAAGCTAGTATTTAATTACAATAACAGACATAGAAATGTTTACAGGTGCATGTTTTGTATTACCGTAAAAGTTGTCATTGTAAAGATGCATGACATATATACGAGTAACAATAGAAATTGCAATGAAAAAAAATGTTATATTTTTAAGAGTTAGAATAAACACAACACAAGTCAGAACATTCAAATTAACATCGAGTTACAACAATAACGGCAGTCCATTCCTCTGAAAGCTTTATGCATAAAATACTACTCTGTCAAGAAAGTAGCAGGAAAAGATCAATAATACACAAACTGTTTGTTATTCATCCAAATTTATTTTATCACCTTCAAAATATGCTCCTTTAGAAACGATACACTTACGCCAACGAATAATCTAATCATCAAAACATTTTTTAAACGCTGTTTCCGGAATTGAGGTCAGTTCTCGCCGCGAATTCTCTTTTATGTCTTCTACCGATTGAAAACGGGTGCCACGAAGTGGTAATTTGAGTTTAGGAAAAAGAAAAAAGTCTGCTGGAGCCATATCTGGTGAATATGGTGGTTGCTCGATGGTATTTGTTGAGTGTTTGGTTAAAAATTCGTTCACAATGATGGCCTTGTGCGAAGGTGCATTATCATGGTGCAAAATCCAAGAATTTTCTTTCCACAAATCTGGCCTTTTTCGTCGGATTTGCTCTCTTAAACGCCGCATAACACTCAAATAATATTCCTTATTTACCGTTTGACCTTCCGGCAAGAATTCCGAGTGCACAACACCGCGATAGTCAAAGAAAACAGTCAACATGACTTTGACTTTTGAACGACTTTGGCGTGGTTTTTTCGGTTTCGGTTCAGTTGGAAGGCGCCACTCCGAAGCTTGTTGACTAGTTTGCATGTCAAACTCGTAAACCCTCGTCTCGTCACCAGTAACAATGCGTTTCATGAATGTTGGGTCGGAATTGACTCGTTCTAGCATGTCCTCAGCGACTCTCATGCGATTGAGTTTTTGAAAAAAATTCAGGTCTTTTGGGACTAGCCGAGCGGCAACATGTTTCATACCCAAATTATTAGTTAAAATGGTACGGATCGACTCGTGAGATACAGAAAGTTCGGTGGCTATCTCTCTCAAAGTTGAATGAGGATTTTCAGTCACTATTTCCTTCACTTTTGCGATGTTAACTTCAGTTGCAGACGTTGATGGCCTACCAGAGCGAGGCAAATCTTCCATCACATCTCGACCGCTTTTGAACGCTTTGTACCACTCATAAGCACGAGTTTTTGATAAAGTCGATTCACCGTAAGCCTTCTGTAACATTTTCAGTGACTCCGAACACGATATTCCATTGGCAATGCAAAATTTAAGACAAACTCTTTGTTCGATGTTTTTATCCATTATGAAATTAGCAATACACACTAGATATGATATAACTAAAAATAGCACTGTATTTAATGTAAACAACAGATGCAACTCAAACTCCGCGCCAAAATGGAAAACAGTTGTGCCAATCTAACAACAACAAAAAAAACAAAAATTTGAATTTGGAACCATAAATAAATAATCCATTCCCGATACTTTTCTGACTGAATGTATATCCAAGAGTCAACATCAAAAATACATCACGAAAAAGATAATTTTAAAAAAGAAAGTATTTTGTTATTAGAAAAATTGCGTTCACGGTACAAATATTACGTTTAAACTTTTAACATTACCTACATTAAAAGTCAGTTTAGAATAAAGCGTTCCGAACGCAAGTATTTGAAAAGGCGAAGTTCACCTCTCCCCCTCCCCTCCCCCACGTTCCCCCCTCTCGGTCTTCGCTCGTCCGGGAGAGTCAGAAACTTTGATGGTCCAATACAGATTTTTCATCTTCCAACTTATTTGAAATTATAATACGCGGTAAAGAAATCAAATCAAAATTCCATTTAAAGTTTGATTTCGACATTCGTTTGTTCTGCGGCTCTGCTTGTGCTGTGTATGGAGTGAGGGCATATAAGGACCAACGCAGATCGCTGCTATTTTGGTTCAGGTTAGTTGCCAGACGCTATGGTGTCACGTCGTGTCCTCTGGCACATCGAGATGTTGACCAATATATCTCATTCCCTTGACTATAGATAGAAGTGCGCAACGGATAACTTATTATTACTTGGTGTAGCAACTGTTATTCCAGCTTTTAGGTGACAGGATCACAGAAGTTAGACGGGAGTAGCTTGACGTAATTTTCTTATATTAATAACTAATATTACCCTGGGTTCTTCAACAAGAGGACTATTATTGAAGTCATGTACATTAGCTTGAATACTAACCGATTCTCTCACGATGGGCGAAAAGATCTTGAGGAAACCTGCAATCTCGGGCTTAAATCCAATCGGTTATTTTCTTTTTCTAAATTTTTTGGTTATACAGCGAGGGAAAAGGTGGTGAGAAAACTTGAGTATTCCGGCAACTGGATCACTGAACTGAACCATGATCTTAAACCGCATCAACGTCATAGAGCTGAGCTGGTAGTCACTTCATGTACCCTGACCTACCTGACCCAAAATCATGTTTACAGAAGCACAGTAGACTTTTCTCCATAAAGGTGATGATTATTGTTGTTGTATAAAGCTTAGACTCTCATTATATCGCCTCTGATTGCAGGCCGTGTCCCGGGGGTCGAACCCGGGGCCGTTTCGGGAAATTCAGGTCAATTACCTTTATTATATTGTGTAATTTATGCGTTCGCAAATAAAGGCTCAGATGCTATCGATTTAAGCCTTTGTGATGAAATAATGGTATAATAGCAGTGGTATGAAATGGGTCTAAAGCATTATGCATACTTTATTTTATTATGATATTAAATTTTAATTATAATTTGGCCAATTTGAAATAGTGGTGTGTATTGAAAATATAAAAAAAGTCAAATATTTTAGTATGATCCGCATAGAATTGAGTGACAGGACAAGATATTGCGTGATGAGGGAACGGTGTGTTTTGAAAAAGATGTAATAATAGGAAAAGAAAAGGGAATGCTAACATGGTTTGGTCTGTCAAGAGCAGGCAAAGAAAGCAGATTGAACAAGCAAATACGTAAGAAGTGTGAATGGAAACATTGGAGTTAACCCTAGACGAACGTACCTTGATTTAATTAAGGACATCTTGGCGATAGGTCAGGTCAAGAGTACCCGAAACCGCAGAGCTGGCATGGAACGAGTAAGAATGTGAATGAAGCAAAAGAATGAAGCAGGGATCTTGGCAAGTAAAAGGTGTAGTCTCTGCTTACCACATCTGGAGAGAGGCGTGATTATGTATTTTTCCCCGAAATTAATTTTCCATATTTGTGGTCAGAGCGATAGGTTTTCACGTCGGAATTCCCGGATTCGTTCCCCAGCCACGTACTTTTTTAAAACTATATATACTTAAGTGCCGTGTGGTCCCGGCACAAATAGAAAAAGAATAGGACCACTCCATCTCTTTCCCATGGATGTCGTAAAAGGCCACTTAGGAATATACTTATAAACTTGGGATTCTTCTTTTAGGCGATGGGCTAGCAACCTGTCACTATTGGATCTTAATCAATCTCAATTCTATCTTAAAGATAAATAGCTGAACGTGGCCTATCAGTCTTTTCAAGACTGTTGGCTCTGACTACCCTGCAAGGGATATAGACGCCGTGCCGGGAACCACACGGCACAGAGTTACGAGTAATGCAGTGGAAATTTATACGTGTGAAAATGTTAACCTTGTCTAAATAAAGTGTATGCATAAAGTCTAGACAGTAAAACGTTCTTTTTTCTTCTAATTTAGAACCCTAAAAAGAATTCTCCGAGCGATGTCGTCACGGTCGCCAGTAATTATCTTAATTATGCCGCTTCCGACCATCTCTTTATTTCAATTCCAGGCTGAATGGGGCAATGGAAAGTTCAAAAGAAGCAGTTTAAATTGATTAACACTTATATTTTATGTTTCTTAATCCATTGCCTTGTGGTTCCCGGCACCAATACAAAAAAGAATAGGACCACTCCATCTCTTTCCCATGGATGTCTTAAAAGGCGACTAAGAGATAGGCTTACAAATTTGGGATTCTTTTTAGGCGATGGGCTAGCAACCTGTCACTATTTGAATCTCAATTCAATCATTAAGTCAAATAGCTGAACGTGGCCATTCAGTCTTTTCAAGACTGTTGGCTCTGCCTACCCGCAAGGGATATAGACGTGACCATAATACGAGTATATACATATATGTACTTATCCACAATACACTTAACCTAACTTATAAATGCCAAAGTAAGTTTTTTGGATGTTTTATCTCACTTCACGCGTTACCTGAGGTTGTATTATACATACATATAATCACGTCTTTGCCTTTTGCGAGGTAGACAACTACAACGAGATAGCAACAGGTCTTGAAATGATTGTAATGACACGTTCATCACGTACGGCTTGGTCGTGGAATTGAGATAAATACCTAATTATGAAGTGCTAGAAACCACACGCAACAAACAGTTTGTTTTGTCGTTAATAAATAAATACAAAAAGGAACCAAATGCGGGTTGCATAATGTTCATATTTTATACTTTAGTTGCGTACGGAAGCGGCGTCCGCCGGAAATTAGGAAGCTTTATAATGTAAAAAGAAAGCTACTGACAATGAGCTTCTAAAGCCTAGACACGCTGGTTATAACTTAAATCCTATTTGACTTGTTGTAACTTCTCCTTGTCCACTTTACTTTTCACTTATTTTGAAGAAGTAGAGGTATTGCGTACGTACATACGTTTAGTCACGTCTGTATCCTTTGCGGGGTTGACGGAGCCAACGTTCTTGAAAATTTTGGAAGGCTTCGTGTTGATAGTTGTCAAAATGTAAATAAATACATTTAAAATTAATTAAGATTAATTATTATTAAGATGTACAAAGTGTCATAATTTTTGTACACGTACCTTAACCCGGTCTTTGCACGGTCTTATTTAAAGATATTTTTACTAGATAATAAATTGTTTACATATCAACCTTATACAATAAAAAAACAGTACTACACACTTCATACATTAAAAAATTTGAAGTTCTACTAACTACTACTAACTAATAGATATTCTTATTTCTTATCTTTAGTTTCCGCGCATTGAATTTTCAGAAAGAGTGTTCTCATTTTTGCTTTGTTTTTAAAACGACATGACATATATACATATATATAGTACATGCAATAAATAACGTCTCAATCCCTTATTGGCTAGACAGAGCCAATAAGGGATACAAGATACCACCAAATACAAGAGCCACGTTGACATAAACTTTACGTTATAAAGTATATTTCATTCATCAATCCAACTTTGTACAATCTTAACTCAAATCAGTATTTATCATAGATTTAAACGTGTATTACCTGAATATTTTTGGCAAGTACAGTGAGCCGGTATCTGAACCAATTTATCAGGTCGCGATAAACCAGAATACACGTCAAAATCGAGTCTCGTCTCGAAACCAATTTAGATTATCTGATTTGCTTTACAAAAACGGATACCTTCGTTCTTTTTTATATATATATATAGTATGTATATATTATATTCGAGTGAGTTTGAAGCTATTACTACGTGGTAATATTTTCAGCCATCTCGTTTCCAAGGAGGTCGTAAAATGCGACTAAATGGATAGGCTTGTAAACTTTAGATTTTTCTTTTAGGCGATGAGCTAGCAAACTGTCTCTATATTCGAATCTCAATTCTATCATCATTAAGCCAGCTAATAGTGGCCTATCAGTCTTTTCGAGACTGTTGGCTCTGTCTACCCCGAAAGGGATATAGTCGTGATTGTATGTAATATTTTCAAGTGAGGGATCCCTCAGGGAGTTTCAAGCAGGAATAAAATGTCAATATCACTGTCGTATCAAAGCATAGCGCAAAGCATGACCTGCAGATTTGAGATTTGGCATGATTTGGCATTAATTTATGTAGTGTTGGTAGAGGAGCATAAAAATGTTTTTAAAAAAAAATCCGTGGGAATGTATATTAACAGAATTATACAACTAAATTACGAATTTAATTCTGAAAGGAAAAAAGATAGAATTATCTGACTAAGCTTAAACAAGTAACCCCAAGTTTTCATGACACCTAAAATATAATTAATACAAATTACACAGATTGAGTGACCCTCCAAGTAAGTTAAATACTTGTTTTAATAATAATACACTATACTCAACGATATGTTAAGTAAGTACTTAGAAGTTACTAAATAAATATTTTTTCATGCTATAGTTTACAATAAATCTTTATATAGATAAACATCCAAGACCCAGACCAATCAGAGAAAGTTCGTTTCTCATCATACCCTGGCCGGGATTCGATCCCGGCGTCACAGACAAGCGTATTACCGATGCGTCACAGAGGCCGTCAAAAGAAAAATTGAATTTGTTTTGTTTGAATCGAAGTTAACAATGTAAATTAGAAAAAATAAACTAAGCATCCAACATAGTCACAGAAAGCAATAAAACAAAAACCTAACTCAAAACTGCATCAGTAAACAAGCGGAGAGGTCGCGCGTGCATCGCAATCGACTCGCGAATCGAATCGAACACTCGGTCACGTATCTATATCGATTCCAATCCGATTGGCTACTTGGCGTGCGGCGCCTTGCAGTTTGAAATACGATACTTTTAAATAGATCGAGGTTAATGACACACACTGAACGGTTTATACAAACGGAAACGTTTTATTTGTCTCGCAATCGATGGCGGTTGTGAAAATGTGGCGTGGGTTCCTTTTTATACATACATACATATAGTCAAGTCTATATCCCTTATGGGTAGACAGAGCCAATAGTCCCGAAAAGACTGAATGGTCACGTTCAGCTGCTCGGCTTAATGATGGTATTGAGATCCAAATAGTGACAGGTTGCTAGCTTATCGTCTATAAAAATGATCGCAATTTTATAAGCCTATCCCTTAGTCGCCTTTTACGACATCCATGGGAAAGAGATGGAGTGGTCATATTCGTTTTTATATTGGTGCCGGGAACCACACGGCACTTATAATACAGATATCGGAAAATGTTGATTGAACATAATTAGTATCGATCTGTTTATATTAGATGTGGCAAAGGAAGGGAGTAACAAATCATCAGTCCGAAAGTTAATTGATTAACTCGCAGCCAAGTCGGCCATTTCATAAATTCTTTAAAAGAATCTAATGGCGGTCTTGCCTTATATTGGTATTTTTAACTGGACTTATAAACTTGATTAATAATACAATAACAATGGGCATAGAAACTGATGAAACTGAGATGGAAATGTAAAGAGATTATTTGAAGTACTGGATTGAAAATATTGATTACCTAATTAGGTTCTCAAAATAAGTATTCAGGCAAAAAGTACTTTTTCTAAATTAAGAGGTATTAAATTTTCAGGGTATGAGTACAACAAGATCTTTAAGCTTATAACAGACTAGCTGTGCCCGCGACTTCGTCCGCGTGGAATAGTTATTTTGGGCATCATTGAAGCCCTCAAGGATGAACAATTTTCCCCATTTTTTATATTTTCCATTATTTCTTCGCTCCTAAAAGTTACAGCGTGATGTTATATATTATAACCTAGAGTCTTCCTCGATAAATGGTCTATTCAACACGAAAAGAAACAATTTAATTTCCATTCGAACCAAGTTGTTCCTGAGATAAGCGTGTTCAAACAAACAAACAAACAAACTCTTCAGCTTTATAATATTAGTTTAGATTATCAGCCCTTTCGGATGTTGCAGACATTTATAGGAATATTTTAAGGATACGTACTACTTAGCACCTGCCTTCTTTATTAAATACATACATACATATAATTACGTCTATATCCCTTGCGGGGTAGACAGAGCCAACAGTCTTGAAAAGACTGATTGGCCACATTCAGCTGTTTGGCTTTATGGTGGAATTGAGATTCAAATAGTGACAGGTTGCTAGCCTGTCGCCTTAAAGAAGAATCCCAAGTTTATAAGCCTGTCCCTTTGTCGCCTTTTACGACATCCATGGGAACGAGATGGAGTGGTCCTATTCTTTTTTTTATTGGTGCCAGGAACCACACGGCATTCTTTATTAAATCTAGCGATTTAAGTTCAATTAAAGTCAACGAGTGACCGATTCACCCTTCCGTTCGAGCCAGCCCCACCCATTAAGTCAAAAACTTGGTTGGAACTTAATTGTTTCAGTGAACTCCAAATTTTTATTGAATCTATAAAGGTCGATGAAAAAAACACTTAGATGTTTGTTTTAATTAAATTACTTGCCAGGTAACCTGATTACTTTTTATATTTAAGTAGAAAGAAGGTTATATTTAAGAAGAAAGGTTATAATTTTATAGTTAACATTTAGCATTAGCATGCGGTGTTATTCTTTCGTGTAAACTAGTTTTTGGCAAGTTTTATCTAGAACGCATCTTGATCAAATTAAGAATGTCCTGGAAAAGGTCAGGTCAAGATTACCCGAAACCGCCGAGCTTGCATTAAGAGAGTTATGAATGTGGATGAAGCGAAGGAAGTATGCAGAGATCTTGACAAGTGGAAAGATGTAGTCTCTGCCTACCCCTCCGTGAAAAGGCGTGATTTTATGTATGTATGTCTGTTTATCAAAAATATCTGGAAAGTACCTACATACATACATGGTACATAATTATATTGATATGCATTTACAATATGTTGCTTAGAATTTTTGTAAGATCTTTTTAAAATTATTCTGTTACTAAACATTTTTTATACATACATACATATAGTCACGACTTCATCCCTTGCTGGGTGGATAGAGTCAACAGTCTTGAAAAGACTGAAAGGCCACGCTTAGCTGTAGGGCTTTTTGATGGAATTGAAATTCAAATAGTGGCAGGTTACTAGCCCATCGCTTAGAAGAGGAATCTCAAGCATATCCCTAAGTCGCCTTTTACGACATCCATGAAAAAAGATATGGAGTGGTTCTATTCTACCTTGTTTTTTAAGTTTTTAAATTTATTGTTCCCGTCACTTTTGCTGGAAAGATTAAATGTTAACAACACATTCGCGTAACAGATTTTGTTAAAGAAAATAATAATCCAGAACTTTATAAGTTTTCCCTGAGTCGCTCGACACGATTTCGCAAGAACTACTAAAGGGAAAAGACAAAGGTTTCATTCGAGGTTTATACGTGGGATGTGTGACAGAAGTTCGCAACTATGGATAAAAGAGAGTGCGTAAATGTTGTTGCCGCCGTCAAAATAAAAGTTTTTGTTTGGTAAAAACATTGTGAGGTTTTACTGAGAATGTGTGGAAAGACGAACTATATAAATATATTTTTCATTTACTTACTAGGTTCAGAATCGAGTTTTTTAATTTTTATTATGGAACACAATATCTTAAATATCATTGCCGTGTAGTATTTCAGAAAAGGACCACTTTATACCTTTCCCTTGGATATCGTAAAAGGCGACTAAGGGAATGATTATTAAACTTGGGAATCTTTTAGTAGGCGATGGGCTAGCAAACACTATATGAATTTCAATTCCATCATTAAGCTATACATCTGAACGTAACAACGGATTTTGATGAAGTTTTTCAAATAGATAGAGTGATTCAAAAGGACATTTTTAATTCTATAAGTGCTACCCGTGTGGAGCCGGGGCGGGACGCTATTAGAAATTATATTTCACAAAAGAAAATGAAGTTTGTGCCGTGTGGTTCCCGGCACCAATACAAAAAAGAATAGGACCACTCCATCTCTTTCCCATGGATGTCGTAAAAGGCGACTAAGGGATATGCTTATAAACTTTGGATTCTTCTTTTAGGCGATGGGCTAGCAACCTGTCACTATTTGAATCTCAATTCTATCATTAAGCCAAATAGCTGAAAGTGGCCATTTAGTCTTCAAGACTGTTGGCTCTGTCTACCCCGCATGGGATATGGACGTGACCATATGTATGTATGTATGAAAATGAAGTTCTCATTTACAAACTAACCCTACAATTGCCCACGTCGCGTCTAACTAGTCAGTCACGTGTTCTCGTTAAATTGAGTTGCAACCAATATGTATGTGTTTTTGCTAGAAAAACATTACATTTCCTGTGTTGAGCTGGGTAAAGTTATTATACAATTTTACGTGACAATTTAATGGCTGCCGTGGCTCAAAGGCCTGTTATTAGCGATTTGCTGATTGGATTGTTATGGCATGGTGTACAAGGTTTGAAGTGAGTAGCGTTTGTTTATTTTTTATTTTTCCACTTTCTTTGAAGTGTTGTGTTTAATTGTAATGAAGATATCGATAAAGAGATGAAGAGTGGTTTAGGATTCTACTTGTAGGCTGTCTGTCACTATTTCAATTCCATCATTAGGCCATACATTTGAAATTTGTCTACCCCACAATGGATGTAGACGTGATAATATGTATGTAAATACATACATATACATACATATAATCACGCCTTTATCCCTTGCGGGGTAGACATAGCCAACAGTCTTTTAAAAGACTGATAGGCCACGTTCAGCTGTTTGGCTTAATGATAGAATTGAGATTCAAAAAGTGACAAGTTGCTACTAGCCTGTCACCTATAAAAGAATCCCAAGTTTGTAAGCCTATCCCTTAGTCGCCTTTTACGACATCCATGAGAAAGAGATGGAGTGGTCCTTTTCTTTTTTCTAATGGTGCCGGGAACCACACGGGACTGTATGTAAATTTGTATTTTTATAACAAACACAGTAGAAAGCAGACAGAGTGCCCTGTGGTTTTAGGCGCTCACGAATCGGGTCACTCCATCTCTTACTCACGAAGGCCGCTTATTAGGCAAGAGAAATATGAGGGATAGGCTTACAAACTTGAGATTCTTTTTTAAGGCGATGGGCTAGCAACCTGTCACTATTTGAATCTCAATTCTATCATTAAGCCAAATAGCTGAACGTGGCCTTTCAGTCTTTTCAAGACTGTTGACTCTGTCTACCCCGCAAGGGATATAGCCGTGATTATATGTATGTATGTATGTAGAAATATGAGAATAGTTATATTCACCAAGTATGGCTTTCACCATGATGCAATTTATGTAGAGAAGGTTACCCTGAAAAGGTGACGAAGATCAGGTGGGAGTCGCTTTGTGTAAAACCCGACTTAACTAATCCATGACCATGTTCAAAGGCTCACCCCGGGCTTCTCTCCAGAGTGGTGAGGATGTGACCAGGACTAGTGCCAGGAGGAAGGCAGTAGAAAGCAGACAATGGGATGTGGAACCAAATGAACATAAATATTCACTTTCCTTACGGGATAGGCAGAGCCCACAATCTGGAAAAGACTGGATGGCCACGTTCAGCTTCACAGCTTAATGATGGAATGAGATTCAGATAGTTACAGGTTGCAAGCGCATCGCCTTAAAGCAGAATAAGTTTACAAGCCTTTCCCTTAGTCGCCTTTTACGATATTAATAGGAAAAGCGGTAATATTAAATGGAAATATAAAGCCAAAATTTCAAAGACAATAGAATATTACTTACCATCACGAAAATGAGGTATGGTTACAACATCAGCACTTAGGAATTTTGAAACACTCTTACCACGTACAAAAGCGTAAAACTTCCGAACTAGGCGGGGACTCGGAACAGTATTTAAGCTAAAACTTTTGCTTTATAAAACGTCACTTCTAGGTGATTATCTTGCGCTATTTGCTCTGAAGATGGCATCTGAGTTTGTATAAGATAGAATATTGTATAAAATAAGAAGCGTCGGTGGACGAATAGGTAAGATGCCCGGTTTAAATGCGTGATACGCAGAAAGAAACAGGTTCTAATCCCACCTCGGTCATCTGTCTGTCTAGATCTGACTGTATGATCAAGATTCAACTCGAAATTAACGCGGACGAAGTCGCGGGCAACAGCTAGTGTACCAATAACTGTTTTCGAACTTATGTACTTTAGTTTGAATACTAACCGATGCTCTTACGATGTCGTGAGAAAACCTGCACATTCAGGTAACTGGATGTGTATTGTAACCATAATTGACCCCATAGAGTCTATTAGATAGAAGAATAGGAGTCGCTTCGTGTAAAAACCTGATTCACCCAATTCAGGATCCATGGTCAAAGGCATACCTCAGGCTTTTCTCCAGAGTGCTAAGGATGCAACTGGAATGTGGTATAAGATAAGATACATCTATTTATCTATCATTACACCTAAGTGCATAACGAATGAAGCCATCAGTAGTTTATACATACATATGGTCACGTCTATATCCCTTACGGGGTAGACAGAGCCAACAGTATTCAAACGACTGAATGGCTTCATGATAAAATTGAGATTCAAATAGTGACAGGTTGCTAGCCCATCGCCTAAAAGAAGAATCCCAAGTTAACAAGCCTATCCTTCAGTCGCCTTTTACGACATCCATGGGAACGAGATGGAAGTGTGGGACTTTTTATTGGTGCCGGGAACCACACGGCACCAATAAAAAGTTTTTCTATCATTTCACCTAATTGCATAACTAATGAAGCCGTCAGTAGTTTATATTTATTAAAACTTCCAGAGATAAGCTATCAGTCCGAATTTGTACGGGTATTAAGATAATTTGTGGGGCGTACAATATCGCTGTAGTAGCGTACCTCGTAAATGCATCGTTATTCTGAAAATAGGTTTGAACTATAATGAAACTGATATAAGCTGATGCACAGCACATTTTGTGCGTAAAACAGGAAATTACATACTGAAGTTATGAGTTATTTTATTAATAACATCTTAAATTCTTAAGTACTTGTTTATTGATTTATCTGAATAATTTGTAAACCTTTTTGCTTAGATAACGCCTTCTCACAAGATTGAATTGATTATATAATCATACATACATTTATAAAATCACGTATATATCCCTTGCGGGGTAGACAGAGCCAACAGGCTTGAAAGGACTGATAGGCCACGTTCGGCTTTATAATAGAACTGAAATTCAAATAGTGACAGATTGCCCCAGAAATACCATATCGTCCAAGTAAACCCTATATTATGGCATTCATTCAAAAATTCAAGAGTTTAGAGGCCGCACTGCACTGTACCTCGCTCCATTATTTACCCCACAATATCCAGGGCCAGTGATGGTTAATTTAGATACGGCCTGTCCCGGCCAGCTAAACATACTACCAAAAACTGAGATAGCTAATTTAGATAACTCTAGGATCGGCTATACATCTTCTAATTGCAGGTTTTCATAAGGTCGAGTACACATCGGACGTTAATGCGTATTTTTTTGAAAAAATCCATATATTTACAGAATAGTGCCGTGTGGTTCCCGGCACCAATAGAAAAAGAATAGAACCACTCCATCTCTTTCCCATGGATGTCGTAAAAGGTGACTGATCGATAGGCTTACAAACTTGGGATTCTTTTTTAGGCGATGAGCTAACAACCTGTCACTATTTGAATCTCAATTCTATCATTAAGCCAAATAGCTGAACGAGGCCATTCAGTCTTTTCGAGATTGTTGGCTCTGTCTACCCTGCAAGGGATATAGACGTGACCATATGTATGTATGTATATAATCACTTTGCAGGATAGACAGAGCCAACAATCTTGAAAAGACTGTAAGGCCACGTTCAGCTGTATGGCTTTGATGGAATTGAGATTGGCAGGTTGCTAGACCATCGCCTACAATATTCTAACGTGCATATTTCTTTACTAGTTAAATAATAAAAAAAAAATTAAATTAGCGTAGGCAGGTAGAAAAGACAACATTAGTATAACCCCTACCAAATATCCGGGGCGTCGCAGAGTAATGCATCACTCTGATGGCTTATTTACAAGCTCGCTATCTTTAATTGCATGTCTGTGGCTTATCACTATGAAATAATATCTTAGGTAACATAAAATCACGTCTATATCTCTTACGGGATTGACAGAGCCAACAGTCTTGAAAAGAGTACAGGCCACGCTCAGCTGTTTGGCTTACTGATAGAATTGAGATTCAAATAGTGACAGCTTGCTAACCCATCGCCTAAAACAGGAATCCCAAGTATAAAAACCTATCCCTTGGTCATCTTTTACGACATCCGTGAAAAAATATAAAGTGGTTCTATTTTCAAGTGTCTGAAACCACACGGCAAGTTTTAATGAATCTATCAAAATTGATTTTCAACTTTATTCGATGTAACATGAAATTGAAACCATTCCATACACGCCATTGTACTAAATCTAAGTTACATCAGCATTATCGTAACGGCCAAACGACCTGGAAGCCTTCGCGCTGACCATTGCTGCCCCATAACTCACGTTCGGGCGAAGCGGTCGACCCGACCACGCAATGTATCTCGCTCGACCGATATCTGTGTACGTAACTATTACACTAATTATGATTAACCGTTTGGCTAACCAGATCTAACGTGTTCTATGTAATGTAGCGTTTAAATTGTATATATATGACATGTTGAAAGTAATTTCATTGTGATGCATGATAATTGTGCGAACTAATTTTGTTACTGGACAGAGAGCGATGAAAGATTTATCACATACCAGTATAATTTATCTACTACTAAGCTACATACATATGGTCACGTCTATAACCCTAGCAGGGTAGACAGAGCCAACAGGCTTGAAAAGACTGAATGGCCACGTTTAGCTATTTGACTTAATGATAGAATTGAGATTCAAGTAGTGATAGGTTGCTAGTAAGCTATTAGTATATATATATACACTTGCTGTGCACTGTGACTTCGTCCGCGTGGAATAGTTATTTTGGGTATCATTGAAGCCCTCAAGGATGAATAATTTTCCCGGTTTTTTTTTCACATTTTTTATTATTTGGTTGTAGAAATAGTAAACAATTTTTACAAACATCTAGCCATAAAGTAATTTTTCCTCAGCGTCTGAATAGAATTTTATCATAATGCCGACATTGTTACCTAGATTGAAGCTCAAGATTTAAAAATTCAGTATTTTTTTATGAAAGCACAATCTTCCCTGAAACCAAATTTAATTGTATTTCATTCTATCATTAACAATAATTTTTGTCTAGATCAGGTAGTTAATAGTTGTTGATCAATGCTGTAGTGTAGTTCGTTCCGCCTCTACCTCCGCCTTGGATGCTGAAGTAAATATAATTATAATTAAGTAATGTTCACGTCACTATGAGATATCTTTCGAAAATAATTCTGTTTCAATCAATATCTTAAAATAACTTTAAAACGATCTTATCAAACAATTTCTACGTGAATGAATCGAGTTTCATCTCGCAAACAATTGATTCGATTAAGAGTCTTTCTTCATCAATTACTAACAATAAACAAAACACCACAATACCTTTCCTTTCCAATTTATGATCCCTTTGTCTCTCTATTTACACTGCAGAGTAGGTAAACCATAGAGTTCAAGCTTCATCGTCTATATATTTAGTTGAGAAATTAATTAGAAGTAATAAATCGTTGACAAAATATGGGATGCTCAAGCGGGATTTCGAAAGGGAATGGGATGTACTGATCAGGTCTTTTCCTTGCGGTGCATAGCCGAAAAGTTTTTGGCCAAGAGTCAAAAAGTCTATTGCACATTCGTAGATCTGGAAAAGGCCTATGACAGAGTTGAGAGGAATGAATTGTGGTCAGCACTTTCTATGCATGGGGTGAGCAGTCTCTTAATACGAGCACTGAAATCCTTATATGAGGATTCGAGTGCTTGTGTCAGGATAAACGGAGCGCACACTGAGTGGTTTAAGATTGAGAAAGGCGTTAGGCAAGGATGTGTTGCGTCACCGTGGCTGTTCAACCTATTTATGGATAGCTGTTTGACAGATTTGAAAGAGTCTAAAAGTGGATTAAGGATGAATGAGTTACTCGTCAAATGTCTGCTCTATGCCGACGATCAGGTTATACTGGCGTCATCAGCGGAGGAGTTACAGGAGATGGTAAACTGTATGCACGAAGCTTTAAAAGAGAAAGGAATGAAAGTGAACGTAAGTAAAACTAAAACACTGGTTTTTGAAATGGAGAAAGAAATGACAGCATGTAATATTTTGATTGGAGGAGAAAAAGTGGAGCAAGTGAAAGAGTTTGTATATCTAGGATCAAAGTTTACATCAGATGGCAAGTATGATAGTGATATTGAAAGGAGAGTGAACGCGGGGAACATGGTGAATGGAGCTTTGCATGCCTTTATGAGCAGTCAGAAACTATCCAAAAAGGCTCGACTGGCTGTGCACAGGGGCGTGTTGGTCCCGACATTAATGTATGGGAGTGAAAGTTGGGTATGGCAAAAGAAGCATGAAAGCAGAATAAATGCAGTGGAAATGAGAGCGTTAAGGAGTATGATGGGTGTGAAATTGAGTGACAGGATAAGGAACAGCGTGATAAGGGAATGTTGTGATGTGAAAGAAGATGTAGTTACAGGAATAGAAAAGGGTATGTTAAGATGGTTCGGTCATGTGGAGAGGATGAATGAAAGCAGGTTGACTAAGCAGATATACAAGGAGAGTGTGGAGGGAAAGGTCGGAGTGGGAAGACCTAGACGAACGTATCTTGATCTAATTAAGGACGTCCTGGTAAAGGGTCAGGTCAAAAGTACCCGAAACCGCCGAGCTTATATGAAGAGAGTTATGAATGTGGACGAAGCGAAAGAAGTATGCAGAGATCGTGGCAAGTGGAAAGAGGTAGTCTCTGCCTACCCCTCCGGGAAAGAGGCGTGATTTTATGTATGTATGTATGTATGTAATAAATCGTTAAAACAATGTGTAATTTGTAATAGTTAAATTATAGTAATAAATATTTATATATATTAACATGTCAGTATACTTTGCGGATTAGATAGAGTCAAAAGTCTTAAAAAGACTGAAAGGCCACGTTCAGCTGCATTTAAAGATGCAATTGAGATTCAAGTAGTGACAGGTTGCTAGCTCAATGCCTACAACAACAATCCCATGTTTATTAGACTTTCCTTTAATCACCTTTTACTACATCCATGAGAGAGATATTGAATAGTCCTATTTAGAAGTGCCGGTAGACAACGGGCACTCTAACTAGTTCCTTATAAAACTAACAATATTTTTTATATTAATTTTTTAAGGACCTTTTTAGAGAAAAGGCTTGCTACAATTTACTTCTGGACGTGGTACTTAAGTTAGTAGGCGCCGGCCTCTATCTTTTTTTTATTGGTGCCGGGAACCACACGGCACCAATAAAAAAAGAATAGACTCTTTCCCATGGATTTCGTAACAGGCAACTGATGGATAGGCTTAAAAACTAGGCATTCTACTTTTAGGCGATGTGCTAGCAACCTGTCACTATTTGAATCTCAATTCTATCATCAAGCCAAAAGGCTGAACGTGGCCTTTCAGACTGTTAGCTCTTTCTACCCCGCAAGGGATGTAGACGTGACTATATATATATATATATATATATGTAGCTACAGAATAGCAAGTAATCTTTTCAAAGTAACCTACCACGCCAGGAGAATATATTCATGGTCGTAATAAAATCTGTCGTGTCCCAGTTAATTCCTTTTGAAATTCGTGCGAAACTTGGCAGTGCATTGCGGCCAAAAATTTATACACTCTTGATAGTTTATTCATGGTGCTTCCTGGATGCTTTTAGCGGGATTTATCTCGAGTGTCCAACGGCGTCCCGTGGGATGGCAGCTAGCGGGGCGATGGAATGCAAAACGTTGGGAATATATCCGTGCTTAACATGCGGTGACTCTGGTGTAAAGTTAGAGTACACATCGTTTTTACTGTACCTATTTAAAAAATAGCTATTTGTACCGTTTTTATGACAGTTTTTACATACATACATATAATCACGTCTATATCCCTTCCGGGGCAGAGTCAACAGTCTTCTAAAGACAGGCCACGTTCAGCTGTTTGGCTTAATGATAGTATTGAGATTCAAATAGCGACAGGTTGCTAGCCCATCGCCTAAAAAAGAATGTCAAGTTTGTAAGCCTATCCCTTAGTCGCCTTTTACGATATCCATGGGAACGAGATGGTCCTATTCTTTTTTTTATTGATGCCGGGAACCACACGGCACATGAACGAAGTAACATTTCTTTAGATTCAAAGTTATCTTTCCGCATTCCAAAACACAATATCATTAAAACGTATCTCAACGTATGTTCCTTTACTAAAAGTAATCAGTTAAGTATACTTACACAAAAACTGAGCAAGCCCTGTACGTCTGTACGTAAACCGGTTAGGGGCGCCGGGAGACCTATTTACAAAATGAATATTTGGCCAGAGCAGAAATAGTGCGACGTTAGTGTGCACGGAGCCTTTGGTATTTACTATTTGATTTGTCTGTGTAAGGTTATTAGCTTTTTACTATGGTTTCGATGCCGTGGGAATGTGCATGTTTGTTTGTTTGTTTGTAAACTCTTTATTGCACATAAAAAGATATATAACAAAATATAAAACAGTCAATGGATTTAGAAGAATACTAGCTGTGCACGCGACTTCGTCCGCGTGGAATAGTTATTTTGGGCATCATTGCAGCCCTCAAGGGTGAATAATTTTCGCCGTGTTTTTTTCATATTTTCCATTATTTCTTCGCTCCTTACAGTTGCAGCGTGATGTTACATAGCCTAAAGCCTTCCTCGATAATTAGTCTATTTAACACAAAAAGATTATTTCAATTCGAAGCAGCACTTCCTGAGATTAGCGCGTTCAAACAAACAAACTCTTCAGCTTTATAATATTAGTATAGATTTTGACTACAGTTTTGTCTATCAGTTTATGTATTATAATTATTAATAGCTTTTTATGTCGATTTAAAAATGACGAAGTTCCATACAAACTTGCACCCCCTATTTCATCCCCTTGGGATAGAATTTCAGGATAAAAAGTAGCCTTTATTCTAATCCAGGTTACTAACTATATCTGTGCCGAATTTCGTTCAGATCCGTTCGGTAGATTTTGCGTGATGCGCGTACAAACATACAGCAGACAGACAGACAAAAATTCTAAAAAAAAATGTTTTGGCTTCTTTTGACCCTAAAAAGACCCCTTATATTTTTTTTTCTTAAATATCTTCAATGTACAGACAAAGTTCAGTTACAGTTGTATTATATGTTTGGATGTGCAATGGCGGAATTATCTCAATCGAGATTTCTTCCAAACAACAAAAGAGACAGCGCACATTAAAAGCATTGAGGATGCGTTACAATAATCAATTAATTAATGATAAAATAAATAAATATATATACACTTACATAAATATAAGTACACTCAATTGTTAGATACATCAGAAAACAGTCTATGTATTTATTTTATTCCATAAAATATTCTGTAAACCAAAAAAAAATATCATTTACACAATTTTATTCAGGGATAATATAGGTCGATAGTCCTTTTTATTTACATGCATATATCCGAAGCTTATAAACCTTACTTTAGGTAAGTTTTTTCACAAAATAAAAGAAATTGCTTAAGTTATTGGCTTCTTAATAAGAGAAAAGAAATGGGGTGGAAATTATAAATGGAAACAGAGGTTAATATCCTATAAGTGACACTCCTTTCCAGGCAATAAGTAAAGTAACTCTAGAAAAATTTTATGGGTGTTCGAGCCCATCGCCTACAAGAGGAATACCAAGTTTGTAACCCTATCCCTTAGTCTTCTTTTACAACATCAATGGGAAATATATGGAGTGGTTCTATTCTAAAGTGACAAAAACCACACGGGTCTGAATGAAAATGATTGTTTTAAATATAAACTAGCAGCTAGGATGTTGAATAATGCAGACTGTGACAAGATAAAATATTAAAAAGTCAGTGTGTAGTTACCTCCTTAGAACTCGGGAGTTATAAATGTCTGTCCGGGAACGTTTAGAGCAATTCCCGACTTTTTCCTTTCAAGGACGATGGCCGAATTAACTTAACGTTACCTACCTATTTACTTTTCCTGCGCCTAAAAAATAAACGAAATTGTTTGAAATTGGTACGGGTTGTTTCATTTTGTTATTTTGTTTCCAATTTGCAACTTGTTAATAATTTATGCAGTTATCTATACTAATATTATAAAGCTGAAGAGTTTGTTTGTTTGTTTGAACGAGCTCATCTCAGGAACTATTAGTTCGAATTAAAAAAATATTTTTGCATTGAATAGACCATTATGAGTATGACCATTATTATATAAACCAAGAGAGTTATGAATGTGGACGAAGCGAAAGAAGTATGCAGAGATCGTGGCAAGTGGAAAGAGGTAGTCTCTGCCTACCCCTCCGGGAAAGAGGCGTGATTTTATGTATGTATGTATGTAATAGACCATTTATCGAGGAAGGCTTTAGGCTATATAACATCACGCTGCAACTATAAGGAGCGAACAAATAATGGAATATGGGTAGACAGAGCCAAAAGTCTTGCAAGACTGCTTTTAAGAGATTGTTTATTTTTGTATGATTTTTTTTATTTAAATTTAAACAAAGCTATATTTGTTGTTACAAATATAATTTCGAGACAACATTCTGACATGCATAAAGCAGGAAGACGGGTGACAAACGCGCAGAGCTCCGTGACCACTCGGGAGCCGGACTTATTGCGGGGTTGACAGAGCCAACAGTCTTGAAAATACTGCTTTTTAAGAGATCGTTTATTTACATATTTTTTTTATTAATTTAAATTTAAACAAAACGATATTACATACATACATACATAAAATCACGCCTCTTTCCCGGAGGGGTAGGCAGAGACTACCTCTTTCCACTTGCCACGATCTCTGCATACTTCCTTCGCTTCATCCATATTCATAACAAATTATATTTGTTGTTACATATATATTATTACATATCCATATTCATAACAAATTATATGTGCCGTGTGGTTCCTGGCACCAATGAAAAAAGAATAGGACCACTCCATCTCTTTCCCATGGATGTCGTAAAAGGCGACTAAGGGATAGGCTTACACAATTGGGATTCTTTTTTTAGGCGATGGGCTAGCAACCTGTCACTATTTGAATCTCAATTCTATCATAAAGCCAAATAGCTGAACGTGGCCATTCAGTCTTTTCAAGAATGTTGGCTCTGTCTACCCCGCAAGGGATATAGACGTGACAATATGTATGTATGTATGTTACATATATATTTTCGGGACAACATTCTGAAACGCATAAAGCAGGAAGACGGGTGACAAACGCGCAGAGCTCCGTGACCACTCGGGAGCCCGACTTATTGTAACCAGGGGACCGTTTACAGCTAAAAGACATTTTTTACTTCGGAGGACGCTAACCAAATTAATTGAATCCCAGTTTATTGCGTCCACTGCGAAGGGAATCGCCGTTTACTGGGTTATTTAAAACTTTAGTTTGCTCCTCTGTGTTTTAATGGACTGGCAATTTGTTGCTGGATTTCTTTTATGCAGTTTCAGATGTTGATTATATAATAAATGTTTGTGTGAGCCTTTTAGTTTTGCTTATATTTGTGCCGTGTGGTTCCGGGCACCAATATAAAAATATAGGACCATTCCAACTCTTTACCATGTATGTCGTTAAAGGCGGCTAAGGAATAGGCTTATAAACTTAAGATTCTTCTTAAAAGCGATGAACTAGCAACCTGTCACTATTTTAATCGCAATTGTTACATAAAGCCAAACAACTGAACCTGGCCTGTAAGTCTTTCAGCCTGCTGGCTCTGTCTACCCCGCAAGGGATGTAGACGTGAGTATATGAATCAATGAAAAAGTGCCTTACAGATTTAAGTATTATAGGTGCATGGATCTAAAATAGATAATCATGTGATTTCTTAAAAACATATGTTTTAACCAATTGAAACAAAATTGATGGAACGTTTTTATTCGACGTGGCATTTGAATTTTGCGACTAATGGTTCTGTCTATCCCATACGGATACATAGACGCGTCATATATTTTAATTGGTTATTTAAAAGTCTTGTATACAAGTTGATTTCAATGATTCACAATAAGAAATATATTTCTTAACTAAGATGAAAGGGAGACCTTGAGTTTAGTTTAAATATAAAAAAAATAAGTTAAAATATTTTTGTTACAAAATAAAATACAAATAAAGAAAATTTGACAGACACTTTTTTTAACTAGAAAAACAAAATCTCTAAATTCAAGGACGATGGCCAAAATAATTTATCTTACATTTGTCGGCTGTTTTGAAGCAGATATAGGTTCATCTAGTTTACTTAGTTAGGGACAGTACATCTGAAAAGCGAAAGGTGAACCTAAATCAAATTCAATTTTTTTATTCATACATACATACATATAATCACGTCTATATCCCTTGCGGGGTAGACAGAGCCAACAGTCTTGTAAAGACTGATAGGCCACGTTCAGCTATTTGGCTTTAAGATATAATTGAGATTCAAATAGTGACAGGTTGCTAGCCCATCGCCTAATAAAGAATCCCAAGTATGTAAGCCTATCCCTTAGTCGTTTTTTACGACATCCATGGGAAAGAGATGGAGTGGTCCCATTCTTTTTTTTATTGGTGCCGGGAACCACACGGCACAATTTTTATTCATTATTATAGGATACTATCATATCACTTAATAATTGTCATCTCTTTTGGTTTCACAACATTGGTTGACGTCAAATAAATTACTTAAAACTAAGTTTACTGCCGCTTCCAAGGAGTCATTGCAGAAGAAGCGGTAACAAACTGCACTGCAGCATTTTCTTCAACAACGTCAACTTCACAAATATCCGAACTTAGAATAGAATGTGGACGAGAGAATACATTGTTCAGATTAATTTATTTACATGAAATATTAATAAAAAAATATGTAAAATGTTATATGTGATTGTATGTACTGTAGTTTATACGCCAAGGTCATCACTCACCGGAAGACAAACCAGAAAGCTAAACATAAACTTTAAACACTAGTGACAAACAAACATATAGCTAAAACAATAAAAAAAAATCACTAAACCGTTTAGTTCCCGGCACTTAAATATAGGTTTACTCCATCTCTTTCCTATGGATTTCGAAAAGCGACGAAGGGAAAGCCTGCTTGGGATTCTTCTTGTAGGCGATGGGCTAGCAACCTGTCACTATTTAATTAACAATTCTATTATAAATATTAAATATAAATAAATAAAATATATACAGGACAAATTACACATATTGAGTTAGCCTCGAAGTAAGTTTGAGACTTGTGTTACGAGGTACTAATTAAACGATACTATATTTTATAATAAATTCTTATATAGATAAACATCCAAGGCTCAGGCCAATCAGAAAAAGTTTTTTTGTCATCATGCCCTGGCCGGGATTCGAACCCGGGACCTCCAGTGTCACAGACAAGCGTGCTGCGCCAAAGAGGCCGTAAACATAAAGCCATACAGCTGACCGTGGCCTTTCGGTCACCATCGACATATTCGTGTATTTATTCCTTAGATACGCCTCGTCTTTTAGTCTCACAGTTACAACACAGCATCTCATACAGTACCTACATTATATTAACGCCTCACCTCTTTGTCCCACAGTAACTCCGAGGCATGCGCCGGCCCGTGCCTCGCGGTCGTGCCTCGTGAACGCAGCATGGCGTCGCTGGTCGCGTTGCTGCTGATTCTGTGCCTCGTGCGATGCGACACCAAGACGGTGTTGCAAGACAAACTAGGTAAGTTTAAAAACATACATATTGTCACCTCTATATCCCTTGCGGGGTAGACAGAGCCAAATGTCTTTAAAAACATATTTAGTCCTAATCGAAAATTGCAGATTTTTTATGACTATAGATAGCTTAAGATTACGAAATCAGTTATTAGACACTAATTTGGTTTATACAACGTTTATTTTGACCTTAATAACTTAACGACGTAACACTGAAGACGTTGACACTGTTTGGGTTTGATGGGCGAGTCTTACTAAGCCGTATGGCTTCCGATGGCTTACGGATTCCCGTGTAAGGGCAACTCAAAATGAGAAAACCTTAGTATTCTTGTAACAGCTCGATAAAGTAAAACAGCTTCTCAAAGTATTTCCTAGCCCAACAGTTCCCTACTTACAATTCAAAACAAAGACAGGCAAGATCAACTCCCAGTCTCCAGGAAATGACATAAACTGAATGCAATTTGCAAACAGTCAACCTCGGAAACAAGAACAGAAACAACGTTGCAGCTCCACTACTTAGTTCTGTTATGAAAAGCAACATTCCATTTCACTAAACCGAATAAATGTAGCATCGTGAGCGACAAAATGCTGCATTTAGGCAATCTGCAAAGCGCTTCAGGCGTCCAAATTAAAGAACTCAATCGGTATTTTAAAAGGTCTATTTGTGCGTCGCCGAGTCTAGTCCCGCGACGCTCTTTTCCTGATTCGCCATGTTCCTGATACGCTTCGAAATACCTGATGTTATTTCATTCTACTCAAATATGTTACACTTTGAAACTTACTAGATTTGAAGTAATGCCATCAGGCGTTTTTGTTCAAAATATGTAAAAAGAAACATTTAAACAGTTTACTCTAATGACATATATTTGATTAAACATATTTATAACAAGACTGTGGTTTTTCGTACATACCGTATTCTCGTACATTAACCAAACTTACATTAACTATGAAGACTACTGGATACTGGTAGATTAGATATAGTTATATGATCTTTTTTCAAAAACAAACTGGGCCCTGCTTTCATTGATGTACAAGATTTTTTTTTTTTGATATACGGGACAAATTACACTGATTGAGTTAGCCTCGCAGTAAGTTCGAAACTTGTGTTACGAGATACTAAATCAACGATACTATATTTTATAATAAATACTTATATAGACAAACATCCAAGACCCAGGACAATCAGAAAAAGTTCTTTTCTCATAATGCCCTGGCCGGGATTCGAACCCGGAACCTCCGGTGTCACAGACAAGCGTACTACCGCTGAGCCACAGAGGCCGTCATTCCTTAACAAACTTTTACAAACCGTGGTGAATCAAAACAGTATCCAATTAGGAATAAGATCTGTGATGTACCAAAACGCGGCCATTAGACCGTCCCAACGCCGGAGCGGGTTGGCCCCGACAAATTTGCCTGTCCCCCGGTAATGAGAGCTGGGAGACGCCAGCTGGGAAAATAAGGAAAACAGAATAATTTAGGTCAGAATGATTGGTCAAGATAGAAAATTTTCAATTGTATTTATCACTAGCTTTGGGGTGGAGCTTCGGTCTAATAGAAATTTTTGAAGCTATGTATCATTGACTATTCGACTGACTATATTGATGTCTCACCAAATATCTAAAGTCTAACACCTGTAATTTCTTTCATCACGCGTCATTTCTGGTCAATTAAAAGAGATTCATTTTGAAATTGATGATCAGAACTTATGTACATTGTGCAACTATTGGCTTATCAACGAATACATACAAAATAAACACGGATGAAAAGCAACGCAAAGGTATGATTTGATTTTATTGTTTGAAACCCCACAATTTGCGCTCTCCATAATTCCCACCCTAAGTGTCACTTCTCGTATTTCCGTAACTGAAACAAGTCAAGTTGGGACTCGACCGTGCCTAGTCAAGTTGGAATTGAACCGTGCCTTACTTTGGTAGCAGATGTTTGTCGTCCACTAAACAAAAGTTAGGATTCCCTCCGCGGACATAATGTTATTAATTTGATCGTTCCTAAAGAAGACATCTTTCTGAGCACTTTCTTTAATTATATTTTGTGGTAGTGCTGACCTGGTGTCTTTCAGCTTGTAGTTCGTTCAAAAGTAGCATGCATGTTATATTTATGACACATAAGAGTGATTTAACCTAAATATAATCTAATGTGCCGTGTGGGAACCACACTACGGCACTATTACCAAAAAGAATAGGACCACTCCATCTCTTTCCCACGGATGTCGTAAAAGGCGACAAAGGCATAGGCTTATTAACTTGGGATTCCTCTTTTAGGCGATGGGCTAGCAACCTGTCACTATTTGAATCTCAATTCTATCACTAAGCCAAACAGCTGAGCGTGGCCTACCAGTCTTTTCAAGACTGGTGGCTCTGTCTACCCCGCTAGGGATGTAGATGTGATCATATGTATGTATTTATGTATAATCTCATGTGTAATACCTAACACTAAAATGCCAAGGGTGGGGCCAGTCATCTGTAGAACAGGTCCACCTGGACCTTTTTCAAGAACTAGGCTCTTCTCAGGATTTTCAATGTCATTTATAGATTAAACACATGATTGTTAAATAGTTAGTAAGGACATTTTTGTAAAGTGCAAATAAACGTTTGTTTATTATTATTGTTATTTAAAATATGTATGTTGTTGCAAAAGCTGTTTGAACATTTTGTTTTACAACATTAACCTTTTGTTTTCAAAAAAGTTAAAAAGTTCACATTACAAACACACAAACATATATATTATCAGGGCTCTATCCCTTGCAGGATAGACAGAGCCAACAGACTGAAGGGCCACGTTCAACCTCTTTAGCAATTTACTTAGTAAATTCAGGGTAATCTCAACTTAAAATTAACCCAATTTCAACAAGTCAAATTCCAGTCAATACATTGTACATCCTGCAAAAAGCAATCATTGAACACAACCCTTTATTTCGTATTAAAATCCGACGGTGTAGATTTGTTGTTTGGGACAAAAACGATACAGCTGCATTCAGCGTTCCATTTCTTCGACTCATTGAGCGGGAATCGTCAACTGACTGTACTTTGTTCGTGCCACGCTATTTTCTTTCCCACTGTACTCTATTTTGTTTATGCAAAGTTTCAAATCGCACTGACACTGAATGATTGCTAAGCGCTCGATTTTCAGAGTTCGAGTCAGCTTATTTGCTGAGCGCATCTTTCGGTATCACGAAAAGTGATGAGATGTCAAATTTGAATGCATATTAGTGTTTAGAAGAGTCAGCCATATTTTATTTACATCCTTTAGTGGCTCTAGAATCTAAAAGCACGTTTTTTTCCATTCATACTGACATATAATCACATCCAAATCCCTTGCGGGGTAGACAGGGTAAATAATGTTTAAAAGACTGAAATGGGACGCTTAGCTGCATAGCTTAAAGATGGAATTGAAAATCAAATGACGTCCGGTGTAAATGCTGCAGTGTAGTGCGTTCCGCCTCTTCTTCTGCCTGCTGCACCTGCGTATTGGAAGCGGTAGTAAATATAATTATACTTAAGTTATGTTGAAGACAATGAGCAATACCTTGTAACCAATTTTGAAAATAAATTTATTTTTATTTTAAATAGTGACAGGTTGCTAGCTAAAATCGCCTAAAAGAATCCCAAGTCTATTAATCTCTACCTAAGTTGCCTTTTATAACATCCATGGGATAGATATGTAATGGTCCTCGAAGGATTCTAAAGTGCTGGGAACCACACGGTAAAACAAATCTTTTTTCATACATCATAGCTGAAATCAGTAAAGATTATTCGTCTAAGTGGGTGCAAGACCTTTTTTACGAGCCCTCAAAACTTTTTATTATTAAACACGACAGAATTACCTTTTAATACCTGGTAATAAAAGTTAACTGAACATTCTTACGATACTATTTTAAGTGCACAGTAAAATGATTTGAGTACGTTTATATTGCTCGTTATATCGAGGGTACGGGAACCTATGAATTTGTGCGTAATAATATTTTTTTGGTAAAAGTTTCAAGCATTGATTTCCTCATTAGCATTGGCTTGATTTGTGATTTACATACATACATATAGTCACGTCTATACCCCTTGCGGGGTAGACAGCGCCAACAATCTAGAAAAGTTCAGCTGTATTATTATTAGCAGGCTTATTGATGGAAGACGTAGTTATTATAATAACGAGATTATTATGAGAACCTGATTAATTAATTCTTGTCAATATAGCGTTTAAATTACAAAAAAATCAACAAGATTGGCAATTAAAAAGCCACAGAAAAAAATCATTTTTTGTCTTCGACTTTATATAAATTAATTAAAATAAAATTATTTTTACATGTTATAAATTATAAGCTTGCGCTCGCGGTCTAAAAGTACTTCAAGTTCTTCTTCCTACTCTCCATTGCACTTATTATTATAAACCTTCGTGAAAATTAGTTCATTTGATAAAGAGGTAACAAACAAACCAAATCATATTATAAATACGTAAGTAAGTTTATTTGTTTGTTGTCTCTTCACGCGTTATCTTTTGAACTAATCTTCTCCAAATTTGCCGAAGATATAACTAAGAGTATGAAGAAGTTAACTTTTATCCCGGTTAAAACTTAATTTGCAGGTAGCGCTAAATTTGCAAGTGTGGGTGGCGGTAAATTCGCGCGGGCGTAAAACTAAGTTTATAATATCAATTCGGCTATACTTGTCTTTCAATAATAATAATAATTTTGTTTCACGAGCTTGCATGAAGAGAGTTATGAATGTAGATGAAGCGAATGAAGTAGGCAGAGAACGTGGCAAGTGACAAGATGTAGTACTATGCTTACCCCTCCGGTAAAAAGGCGTGATTTCATGTATGTATGTTTGTATACTTGAGTTTCAAAAGGACATACATACATATATAAATACGTCTATATTCCATGCGGGGTAGACAGAGTCAACAGTCTTGAATAATAAATGGCCACGTTCAGCTTTTTGGCTTAATGATAGAATTGAGATTCAAATAGTGACAAGTTGCTAGCCCATCGCCTAAAAGAAGAATCCCAAGTTTATAAGCCTATCCCTTATTCACCTTTTACGACATCCATAGGAAAGAGATGGAGTGGTCCTATTGTTTTTTGTATTGGTGCCGGAAACCACACGGCACTAAAAAGGACGTATACTAAAAATGTGATTTGCCCAATGGCCCGTGACGCAAGAGCAGTGAGGGTAAAACGATCTAAATCCAATTTATTTCGCAAGCGCAGTTGATTTAGAGTTCGCGAACTTAATCGACTCGAACTGAATAAGCTGAATTAACATGGGTATTGGGAGCTCATTTTGAAGCTGGATCGAACTTCGATGTCAATGTAATCAGTGTACTGATTACACGCTGTACACTGTAGTACACTGCATGCACGCGGAATGTCAGAACTATTGGTCGCGGTTTCCCTGAGTTGTAAATTTTGGTAGTACTATCTTTCTTCTAGCGTTAATTTACCTGAATTGTCCACTCCAGGTGGAACTTAGGTTACCAAATAAGAATAAGAAGCTTCGGATAAGTTTTGATACATACATACATACATATGGTCACGTCTATATCCCTTGCGGGGTAGACAGAGCCAACAGTCTTGAAAAGACTGAATGGCCACATTCATAATTTTCGATGAGTACATTTTTGGTCAAAACAGCCAAAAAGTTAAATTAAAATCTCGTAGCATTCAATTAATTCTGACCTTAGTTCATTTGGATATAGCACGCATAATTGCTTGAATTAATATTATACATATATTCAAGCTATTTGACAGGATTTTCTCAATCCCATCATAAAGCCGAGCTGAACGTGGCCTTCAGTATTTTTAAAGCTCTTGGCTCTGTATAACTCTAAGTGTATATATGTATATGTATGTTAACAATGACCTTAATAAATAAAACATATAATGTTTCATTATTTTGTGTGTGGTTCCCGCCACCAATACAAAAAAGAATAGGAATAGGACCACTCCATCTCTTTCCCATGGATGTCGTAAAAGTCGACTAAGGGATAGGCTTACAAACTTGGGATTCTTTTTTAGGCGTTGGGTTAGCAACCTGTCACTATTTGAATCTCAATTCTATCATTAAGCCAAATAGCTGAGCCATTCAGTCTTTCCAAGACTGTTGGCTCTGTCATACATATGTATGTATGTATTTTCATGATATGAAAATAGTAATAACAATTTTCTTTATGACATGTCTTCGAAGATTATAAAGTCTACGCTGCCTTAAAAAAAATATTTAACTAACGATTGTGACGTCGGGTTTACGGCCAGACGCGTCCGCGGCCGTAACTTGATGGTTTTACGGCATTCCATGTTTGAATTTACTGTTCTTCCTATAATTCCTCTTCTTTATTCGGCAGTAAATTTTTGCACGATTCGTTTATCGTAGTCATAACGTGGTATTTGCCAATTATGTTACTTACCAGGTTTTGTTCTATACTTTGCTCTTGTGGAAATTTTGGAAATATAATTAAATGTGGGCATTTAATACCCGTATTATTTAATGCGGGAAATAAATGCGCACATGTAAAGTATCTTTATTCGCTCGGTGACCAAATGACCACGGATCATTGTATCATAATACGAAATGTCAGAGATAAATAAATGTACGTTGCATACGCGTTTGATTCCTGTATCATTTACTAATGTTATGATATAACGCCAAAGTTTAAAATTTGTTATAACAATATAACTAACTTGTAGTATGTTTTATTCCAGAAAAAATATTAAATTGATAATAATGTTAGTTAACTTCCTTGATCAAATTAAGGACGTCCTGGTAAAGGGTCAGGTCAAAAGTACCCGAAACCGCCGAGCTTGCATGAAGAGAGTTATGAATGTGGATGAAGCAAAGGAAGTATGCAGGGATCGTGGCAAGTGGAAAGAGGTAGTCTCTGCCTACCCCTCCGGGAAAGAGGCGTGATTTTATGTATGTATGTTAGTTAACTTGAATTTAGATATTATTTTTGTTAAAACTGTACTCTGAATTTATTTGCTTTGATGAAGTTTGGCACAGAGATTGACCTTTAACAGTAATGCAAGCTTTTTTTGCAAATACGCTTAGGAAGGAAGCTTTATAATAACAACATACATACATACATAAAATCACGCCTCATTCCCGGAGGTCTAGGCAGAGACTACCTCTTTCCACTTGCCACGATCTCTGCATATTTCCTTCACTTCATCCACATTCATAACTCTCTTCTGCATGAAGAGAGTTATGAATGTGCTCGGCGGTTATAAAAACTAATTAACACAAAATAAGAAGGCTCACTCTTTTCCGACACGTAATTCAATTTACTGACATTATATTAATATAAATGACATATTGTCACGTAATGATTATTCACCATGCTTTCAATGAATTTCGGCCGCCGCTGTAATCAATTAGTAGCACTCAACATTGGAAATTAATAATTTCGATTTTCCTTAAAAACATTTTCCCGATTTATATTTCCTGAAATAAAATGGCAGAATATTTCGCTCAATAAGTTTGTTTTATGTGGGAATTATTGCGTTTAAATAAATAATTCCATTATTTGCCAAATATAAAATTTAAATAGGTACGTAAAAATAAAACATTTTAGAACAAGGCAGATTGAGATACTTAAATCTAAAATTATTATATAAAAAATAATAAGCTGAAGTCAGTCAGCCTTTATTGACGTATTGACTGACAAAACATCATCACCTTATAATTTATATGAAACCAGTTTTAAGAGAGTGTTTCTCGTAATTTCCACGGGAGTAGATATTAACGGGATTCCATTTTTACGCGGGAGAACTCTAATACCCAATAAAAAAGCATGATCTTAAAAATAAATGACAGTAGCAAGTGAAAATATACAGTCGGTCTATGACAAGCGTGACAGTTTTTACATAATATAATATATATACATATTATAATAATTCGAATTATTAATTCGAATACACATGTCCGAGTAAATCGAAAAATCCTGTCAGTCATTTGATCAGTCAGTTACATCTTTAACATATATAGTGCCGTGTGGTTCCCGGCACCATTACAAAAAAGAATAGGACCACTCCATTTCTTTCCCATGGATGTCGTAAAAGGCGACTAAGGGATAGGCTTACAAACTTGGGATTCTTTTTTAGGCGATGGGCTAGCAACCTGTCACTTTTGAATCTCAATTCTATCATTAAGCCAAATAGCTGAACGTGGACATTCAGTCTTTTCAAGACTGTTGGCTCTGTCTACCCCGCAAAGGATATATACGTGACCATATGTATGTATGTACTACATATTTATGCCCACGCGGCCTCGCATTCCGAAACATTTCTAAAACCTATGTTTCGCAATAAAAAACCTATATTTTTCAGTAATCGAAACCTACCTAACAAGTTAGCTAACTCGCCCCAAACCCGGCCTGCACTGAATGCATTAATGCGTCGATCGCGTGACACAGCGTCATTTTTAACTGAGCATTCGACTGCAAAGATATAGCGGCCGTAGGCTTTACTGCCGTCTTGAGTGCTCAACTTATTGCACGATTGAATAAAAAGCTACCTACTATACATACATACAAACATATGGTCTACATCCCTTATCCAGTGTGGTTCCTGGCACCTATAAAAAAAAAATAGAACCAGTCCGTCTCGTTCCCATGGATGTCGTAAACACGACTAAGGGATGTGCTTGTAAACTTGGAATTCTTTTAGGCGATGGGCTAGCAACCTGTCACTATTTGAATCTCAATTCTATTATAAAGCCAAAAAGCTGAACGTGGCCTATCAGTCTTTTTAAGACTTTTGGCTCTGTCTACCCCGCAAGGGATATAGACGTGATTATATGTATGTATGTATTATTTATGAAATAATAACAAACAAACGAACGGTACACAGGTAGTCATTATTCACAAACTTTCACATTAATAATGTTAACACATCAAAATAAATATCCAGTTTGCGTCAGTTAAAATTAAACAGAATATTGTTACCAACTTTATATCACAAAACACACTCTGGTTATTTTCACTGTATTTCAGAGTGAACTAGAACAAACAAACAAACTTATTTCACATTATTTTAGTCGGGATTTCATTCCGCGATTGGCTTATAAAAGCCCATGCAAATAAGCCGAGACCACGTTCATCGTAAGGTACTGCTCGAATTAAACAGGATTAATAATATAACTAGTTTTTACACGCTGCTTCGCCTACGTGAAGCACTGCTTGCAGAAGAATACAGGTTTTCGCAAATCCCACGGGAACTATAGTTTGGGGCGAAAGGTACCCTATATCCTTCTCCAGATTCAAGTATTAAGTAGATTTGTTAAGTCAATAATGCGTTACAAAAAAAATTTACTTTTGCATCTAGGACCCGGGTTCGAATCTCGACCAAGGCATTATTAGAAACAAAAAGGTCTTGGGTGTTTATCTATATAAGCATTTATTACTCAATTAATAACTCTCTTTAAACGCAACGCAAGACACTGTCTAATACTTGACGGCCTCTGTGGCGCAGCGGTTTTACGCTTGCCTAAGATACCGGAGTCTCGGGTACGAATCCTGGCCAGGGCATGATGAAATATGAACTTCTTCTGATTGGTTTGAGTGTTGGATGTTTATTTTTATAAGTATTTATTATAAAATATAATATCGTAGAGTTAGTATCTTGTAACACAAGTCTTTTACTTCGAGGCTAACTCAATCTGTGTTATATATTTATTTCTTGACCTTACGGGCGAAGCTGCGGTTAAAAGATAGTCCACTAATAATTGATGAATGATTGTTCATCATGTCAGTAGCTTTCCTGACATCGTTAACTAAAACTGGTGGTTTCAAATAAATACACCACGGACATTTAAATGGTGACAAAATTAGCGTTCACCAGAGACCATTAGAATTAGGCTTAATTGCCCAAAATGTTAATGTTTTATCGCATCTACATTCGTTCGCGTGTCGCCAATTATCCGTTGGGAATTCGGTTAAATTATTTTTGAATTAGACTTTTTCGGGCGATCTGACATCGGTACTAACTAATGTAGGTAGTGACTGATATTAACAAAGTTAGTTTTAAATATAAGCTTTTGTCATTTGGGATGAGGTTCTAAATTATTCTAGCCTATCTTTGTAACCTAGTTTCCTTAAAGTTAAAAGTTACGTGGAAGAGACAGCTTTTAGTTACAAGGTCACCTTTTGTTGGAATATTTATACTTAACTGTGATTTTGGTGTAATTTGCTTAGTCAACCTGCTGTCATTCAGCCATCACATTATTAATTACTAGCTGTGCCCGTGACTTCGTAGGCGTGGAATAGTTATTTTGGGCATCATTGAAGCCCTCAAGGATGAATGATTTTCCACTTTTTTTCACATTTTCCATTATTTGAATAATATCGCTCCTAATAGTTGAAGCGTGATGTTATATAGCCTAAAGCCTTCCTCGATTGGGTTCAACACAAAAAGTACTTGTCAATTCGAACCAGTAGTTCTTGAGATTAGCGCGTTCAAATAAACAAACTCTTTAGCTTTATAATATGAGTATAGATTTATTAATCGGTCTTACACATGACTAGCCATCTAAGCATTATCTTTTCTACTAGCTGTGCCCGCGACTTTGTTCGCGTGGAATAGTTATTATGGGCATCATTGAAGCCCTCAAGGATGAACAATTTTCCCCGTTTTTTTTTTCACATTTTCCATTATTTTTTCGGTCCTTATAGTTGCAGCGTGATGTTTTATAGCCTATAGCCTTCCTCGATAAATAGTCTATTCAACACAAAAATAATTTTTCAATTCGAATCAGTAGTTACTGAGATTAGCGCGTTCAAACAAACAAACTTTTTAGCTTTATCTTCTTACTCATGAAAAGCCATTTAAGCATTATCTCTTCTATTCCTGTCGCAATATCTTCTTACACATTAGAACATCACGTATCACGCTGTTCCTTATAGTGTCACTCAATTTTACACCGATTTTTGATGTAACGGAAATTTTTGAGTTTATTTTTTTACTCGGGCTCAGCCGCAGACGTACACTATTTCATTATTTTATTAAATTCCGTATAAACCAATTAATCATAACAATGTATTCTCTCGTCCACATTTCTTTTCTAAGTTTGGATAATTGTGAAATTGACGTTGTTGAAGAAAATGGTGCAGTGCAGTTTGTTTGTAAACTTGGTTTCAAGCAATTTATTTGCCGTCAACCAATATTGTGAAACCAAAATACCTATATGCCAATTGTTATAATAAAATTCCCCATAATAATGAATTAAAATTTCGAATTTGAGTAAGTCATTATAAACGTTGACAGAACGACCACACATGTTGACTCGCAACTGTTTCATTGAAATGACGATGATTACCGACAATCCGACACTGAATTCGGTGTAAGTCGTCAATCATGACCCTAATATATTAAACAGAAGGTAAGTTTTGTAGGTTATAATTGTTTTACACATTATTAATTTGTTTTTATAAATGAATTTTTAACTCTTCATTCTAAAGGAATACTCCATAATATTACTCTAAAGTAAATCGCAGCTAGTTAATTATACAATAACTACTTTATCCTTCTCCAGACTTTTAAATACAATTATGAATAATTTCAAGAAGATTAGTTCAGTAGACTAACTAACTAACTAACTTCAGTAGACTAACTCGTGTAGAGAAAACAAACAAACGTCTTTGCGCTTTTTTAAGTAGGTTAGGATAAAAACTTGTAAATTTAATTGAATTAAAACGTAAAAAAGAAACCTTTGAACGTATTCATTTCTGCATCTAAGCGTGGCGTTGTATAGTGTAGATCAATAAGCAATTAGCTCACTCATTGCGCCGTGAGCGGTTATAACCTGCGACCGCTTCAATTCAATGACTGCTACTTGTATAAACTCACAAGCGATTATTAGGTTCACTTTTTACTATTTCAATTCTATCATTGAGCCAAATAGCTGAACGTGGCCATTCAGTCTTTTCAAGACTGTTGGCTCTGTCTACCCCGCAAGGGATATAGATGTGACCATATGTATGTTTGTATGTTTTACTAAGAGATAAAAATGAGGCACATACAGACAAAAAGTAGACAGAGTCAATAGTCATCAAAAGACTGAAAGGCTCAGCTGTTCGGAATCCCAAGTATACAAGCTTATCCTTAAGTCGCCTTTTACGACATCTCATTTCTATCATTGAGCCAAACAGCTGAACGTCTTTTCAAGACTGTTGGCTCTGTCTGCCCCGCAAAGGATAAAGACGTGACCATATGTATGTATTACAAACACATTTGTTCCAATTTAAAACAAAACATTTAATGGCCGAATTTCAAATAAACGGTTCATTAATTCCATTCACTCTAACAAGCTCCTTTCTTCGGAATCATAGTAAACTAATCCCAAACTGGACTAGTGGGTAGTCTTTTTGTTGCCGAAATTAATTTGCAACTCAAACCGCTCCGGCGTTCACTTCAGATGTTGCGCTTCTCAAACTTCGGGTGCCCGACTCGATTTCGAATATTCAATGGAATTATGAATGTTGTACAACTTACTACCAGTTCTAATGTTCTATTTTAGGGGCGAATTGGCTTGCTGTATTAGTATGGCACGCGTGATGCTGTTTTTATCGCGCGGAAAATATCGCTGTCCCTTTTCGCGACATTGTTCGATAGAAGTCATAGACAATATAGTTGGGACTTAACTAAGTGTATTTCCGACCGCCTAACAAAATTAAATGAATGAAAATCGAAATATATAATATGTATAACAAAAAAGAATAGGACCACTCCATCTCTTTCCCGTGTATGTCGTAAAAGGAGACTAAGGGATAGCCTTATAAACTTGGGATTCTTCTTTTAGGCGATGGGCTAGCAACCTGTCACTATTTGAATCTCAATTCCATCATAAAGCCAAACAGCTGAACGTGGCCTATCAGTCTTTTCAAGACTATTGGCTCTGTCTACCCCGCACGGGATATAGACGTGATTATATGTATGTATGAATGTATTTCTATACATAAGATTAATCTACGTGAGAAACAAAATTAAATAGAAACGTTGGCACGTGTAAATCGTGTGATGCATGTTCGCTTGAGCACACATTCTTTGGTGTGTACACAAAAAAAAATGTGTTCCAGTGAAAAATGTGAGTTATTTTTACGCGGAAAGGGCATTTTCATCCGAGGGAAAATACAAAATGACGTCATTGAGGGACAATCACCAACAAAATATTATTTGTCGTAGCCAATTTAATGTTTGAACAGGGGCGGACCCGGCCATTGTGTGACACGTGAATTCCCTCGAAATTGGAATTTAAATGAGTTTGTAAGGGCGCCGCGTAGAGTAATGAATGTCAATAATAAATAGCTACGTTGACGATTTTGTGCTCAATTGTACCTGCACATGTCTGAAACGGCTTGGTTTTCAAAGCGTTTCTGTTAAGGTTCAATTGCGTATTAACTTAAGTAACTTATTTAATTTGAAAGCTAAAAATTCCATTAACACCTCAGTTCCGTTATAAGATCTCACTAACAAAAGTTTATAAGTTATTTCTCTGTTTTGTTCCTGACCTCGGTCGAAAATGAATGATTTTTAGTTTTTTGAAGATATTAAGACTGATGACATAAAAGAATTGAGACGAAGAATAGAAGAATTGAGCGACGAAGATTGTCACATATATACTTATGAAAATTTATCCTGGAATTGTGTGACTAAGGCTATATATAAAAAAATCTATTGTATAGTATTATATAGTATTGACTGCTCTATCAAACTCTATCACTGGTTAGAGTATGTAAATATTTCATCAAAGCAACAAAATAGAAATTGCAGAGGGTTAAAATACTCGTAATAAAAAATAACTGACACAGATACATCGTCGTCACAAATATGTAAAAATATTTCATCGAAGCCGTGAAAATATTTTAGTTGCCTAGTTTACAAACTGTATTGATCGTTACATACATACAAATACGACACACGATTGGAAAACAAACACAAAAACAATTTTGTTCTATAAAATTATAAGGACTTTTTTGTAACGGAATTCATAAACACATATACAATACACGCTTAATGATGGAGTTGAGATTCTAATAGAATCCCAAGTTTTTTAGCCTATCTCTTAGTCACTGATTACGACATCAATGGATAGAGATGGTGTGGTTCTATTTTAAAGTGCCGGCAACCACATGACACTAGAGACAATAAAGTTTTTATTGTGATGGAATACTTAAACTCGAAGCATTTCATACCTGAATTTAGTGACGTTTCATAAACTCTGAAGAATATTTATAACAAGCTTTTATTTCACGTCAACGACCCTATTTTTCTTCCTCCTGGCTTTAGTCCCGGTTGCATCCTAACCACTCTTGAGGGGAGTCCGGGGTATGCCTTTGATCATGGATCCTATATTGGGTGAGTCAGGTTTTTACACAGTGAATCCCGTCTGACCTCCGCAACCTTTGCAGGGCAACCCAACACATAATGGCATAGGTTAGTATTCAAACTAATGTACATAAATTCGAATATAGTTATTGGTAGGTAGGTACATGACCGGGGTGGGATTCGAACCTGTGCCTTTTGCTCCACACGCATTTTAACCGGGCACCTTACCGTATCGACCACCGACGCGTCAACGACCCTATAGTTAGGTGTTTTTTAAAATAAATTAGTTGTGTAATTGATTGACTCAACAACTCTTGGATTGTAATGAATATCTTTACAGAAAATCCATGATAAGTGAATTTAAATTGTCGAACAAAGCAAAAAAACACAACGGAATTTAGGTACATAATCGTTAATCATAATTTTTTCAGGCAAGAAGCTTAAATAATTCCTGATATTTTCATACTTTACATCTCTTTTCATGAATGCCAAATTTCAGCTAAATCCCAATATTTCAAGTTATCAATATGTAACCACTCTTCTCAATCTTCAAAATTGAACATTTTAGGTAAATGTCGAGAATTTTGATTTAATGAAATGTCATTGTGAAACGTCATTATAGCCGCAATAAGATCTAATATCGGATAATTGTGCGCAACCACGTGTAACTCGGACGAACACAATCAAAATGCAATTTTGCCAACGACAGCCCCGCAGAGGCGGGGCGAGGCAGCGACGAGGCGAGCCGAGGCAAGAGGTCAGCCATCCAACCGAATTGTCTCGCAATATGCATTGTCCGGGACAATTTCGTGCCTTTTTGTTTTTCAATTTTCGTAATATTACTTGATTTTGAATAAAAGCCAGCCGTTTTATTCCAATTTCATGTCGGATTTTACACGGGAACATTACAACATTGTGAATTGCTCGAGACAATTATGGTTCAGTATTAATTGTAAGAGCATTTATGTTTGTATAATAGAAATCCTAATAATATTGATACAAAAAGATCGACGTTTTCTCATTTAACTTAATCCTCATAACTGACTAGCTGTGCCTGCAACTTCGTCCGCGTGGAATAGATATATTGGCCTATACCACTATGACTCTGTCTACCCCGCAAGGGATATAGACGTGACCATATGTATGTATGTATCCTCATGCTCAATTAAGGCTTTAAACTTAAATTCCTACTCCTAGATTTAAGTTACCTCTAATTCCTTGAGTTAAAAATATAACCAAGACATATCAGGTCGATAAATTCTTGTCTCACGGATCCCCAAAACCACGTATTCCGATACACGTATCATTGGAACATCTCGTTTCTGTCGGGATCAATCTTAATTACGCTGAAAGGAATATTTCGTTGGCGTGATGCGGCGTCAATCACAATGCTTTTACATTGAACACGCCACGGGCGCGCATAAAAATTGTAGGATTATTTTTGCGTATACATTTAGTCACGTCTATATCTCTTACGCGGTAGACAGAGTCAACAATCTTGAAAAAACTGAAAAGCCACGTGCAGTTGTATGGCTTAATTATGGAATTCAGATTCAAATAGTGACAGGTTACTAGCCCATCGCATAGAAGTGGAATACCAAGGTTATTAGCCTATTTCTTAGTCGCCTTTTACGACATCCATGTGAATGCATGCACGCATGTCATTAAACTACCATGAGAAAGACAAATAAACTCGGAATTCTTGCAGGCGATGGGCTAGCAACCTGTCACTATTTGAATTTTAATACTACGATTTAATAATAAAACTGAACAAGTTCTTTCAATATTTTCAAGATTGTTGGCTCTGTCTACCTCACAAGGGATATAGATGTGACTACCTATATGTGTGTATTATGTGACACTTTATATACTATCTTAGTATCTCTATCGTAATTTAATGAACTATGAACTGGAGTAATAAAAAATAATAAAACTGTGTACGTCGTGAGTGGGCCATCATTAAGCCAAATAGCTGGACGTGGCCATTCAATCTTTTTAAGATTGTTGGCTCTGTCTAGCCCACAAGGGATATAGACGTGACCATATGTATGTATGTATGTCGTGAGTGGGATCATTGGAAAAGTTTAAATTGTTGTTTTGTATATTACGTGGCCCTCGAAACATTAGCGTATCGCACGAAAGACTAACAGATTAAACGGATTAAAAGCCTCGTGTAATGGCGGCCGTTGGAGGGGGGAGGGGGGTAATTACGACTTTATTGTAATGCGAACTGTGCGTAATCAACGGTGCGGTTCAAAGTTTAGAATCACTTCGTGACATTGATTTCGGTCTAGTGATTGATATAATTATGTGATAAGTTGAATGAACGATGTCTGCGTGGGTGTTTTTTTTTGAATGGTGGTTGTTTCTATATTTGCGATTGTACATATTATAACGCAATGGTGTTTCTTCTTCTTTAATTTAAGAGCTAACTCTTGTCGGTGGAGTTAAGAGATAACTCTTGTCGGTGGAGTTAAGAGCTAACTCTTGTCGGTGGAGCTAAGAGCTAACTTTACTGTACACATGCGCTGTGGAAGCGGTAGCAGACATAATTAGACATACATGATGTTGACGTCAATAATCATTACCACGAATATAAAGATGATGAGATTATATGATACTAACCTTTGACATCTGTCATCGAACTGCATTTCACGTTTTATTCAACACACATTTCATATTAAATCTATTGCATATTGTAATTTAATCTCCTTGGTTTTTTTTTCTACCCATTACTGATGTTACTTAGACATTATTCGTGTCAAATCAGTTTTTGTTTAATAATATTAGCTTTTACCTGCAGCTTTGCCCGCGTGAATTTAGCGCCATCTACAAAAAGTATCGAATTATACTATTTATAAATAAAACAGGCATTAAATGCAAACGTAACGTACCTGTTTTTTATCTCGGACGTTTCGAATTAATTTACAATAATCCGTAGTCACCGAGCGACTGAAAACCAGCTGGCTGATGCTCCGTCTGCATAGAATTAAACGCTACCTACAAAAAGCGAGTAATTTAGCGCCACCTGCAAAAGAATACTGGTTTTTCACAAATCCCACGGAAACTATAGTTTTCATCGGGATGTAAAGCACCTTTTTTCCTCTAGACTCATATATATTCTACTAATATTATAAATGCGAAAGTTTGTGAGTATGGATGTTTGTTACTCTTTCACGCAAAAAATACTGAACCGATTACTATGAAATTTGGTACCTAGGCAGCTGAAGACCCAGAATAACATATAGGCTACTTTTTATCCCGGAGTTCCCGCGGGATCGATAGGGTTTCCATGCGGACGAAGTCGCGGGCGGCCTCTAGTACTTAATATTTCAAGAAAATTCATTCAAAAGATAACCCGTGAAGAGGTAACAAACAATTAAACTCACTTTCTCATTTATATATTAATCGGAATGTCTATGTTGAAAGAGGATGGATTGCCAGAGAACCTTATGTTAGCTATAGAACCCTAAAAAGTGCAACGTCGCACAATGCCAAAACTCTTTTACCTTTTAAATGACCTGACATAAAGATGCCGGGTTCAAAGTGGGGTTTTCATACAAATGTAACTCGGCGTAGTGCACGTGGCGTGACACGTGACGAGCAAACTAATGAATTCTTTTAGTGTCACGTCTGTCCCAATTTGAATTTTTCCGACAGAACTTTTAAAGTGTTTTATTACCTGAGAAGTTGGGATTACTAATTAATTAATGTTAACGTTAGTGCATAAAACATTTTTATTCTTGTTTTCAGAATAATAGATTTGAGAAACATGAAACTGAAGTACTTACCGTTAAACCGTTATATAAAAGTTAATTACAAAGGTGTATCTTACTGATTCTATTTGAATAGTTTATAATTTTTGTTTTTATAACAATTTTGTATCAAAACTGTGATCGCGTTTTATCTCTTAGATATACTAGTCATTCGTAAACATAAACTATTGAGATACATATGTACATATAATAACACATATTTATATTTCTCTTTTTTCTATCCTTCATTGATTTTAACATTATTTCTCGCATCGTTTTTGGACTTCACTCTCTGTCTCTCTCATTTTCTCTTGTTCCCCGGTTGCACCTGCCTGGGGTCCCGAATATTAGTATTTTCATATCCATTTGTTTATAAAGGCCTGGACGAACGAAATAAGGACGTACTGGCAAAGGGTCAGGTCAAGAGTACCTGAAACCGCCGAGCTTGCATGAAGAAAGTTGTGAATGTGGACTAAGCGAAGCAAGTATGCAGAGATCATGGCGAATTGCCTACCCCTTCGGGAAAAAGGCGTGATTTTATGTAAGTATGTTGTCCGTATGTTGTCCGAGGTCTCCAAGGAGAAGTCATCCGTTTAAATCCAAAAACATTTCTAGACATTTCCTAAACGTCACATGTTACGTCTGAAAGCTACAGCAAAAGTGCATTAGTCAGCTGTGATTGCAACGTAATTCTCAGAATGCGATGTATACAATATGATGGCAACACTCGTATTAGTTGAAAATGGAACACTGGACTGAGCGTACAATGTATGGATTTCAAAATAAGAATTCGTGTCGTTCTGGCCAGTCACTAGTCAGAAAAATTCTGTAGCAGTTTCTAGCATGTAGGTTATGATAAATTTCAGCATTAAAATTTTAAATAAGACTGGCCACAGATGAAAAGAAAATAGCCCTAGTAGATCAGTATTGTCGAACTAATTTACGAAATGTTAATTTTTTGTACCTCAATTTTTTTTTTATTATTGAAAGCCTTTAATTACGTGTAAATTATTTTTTATTCTGGATTCAGACAAAATGCTTAATTTACAGATAAGTTCATTACCTAATCAAACTTAATATCAACTACCAAGTTAAATAAGTATTCTTAATAATATCAAATGACAACATCAAAAACAATGACAACCTCATTAATATAAGCCAAATTAACATCCTAAAATTTTAAGCATACAATCCGCCACTCGTAGCACCGTAGCTCCGTCGTAGCGCCTCGCTACGACGCCCGTAGCCATCAGTATGCGCGTAGCAGATAGTTCAGTATGCGGCCGACGTCGCTAACTCGCCGGGCGGTGCTCGCAGCTCGCGCGATATTTTGTTTCAAACTGTGCTTTGAACTCTTATACTGCTTTTTATACATACATACATATGGTCACGTCTATATACCTTGCATGTTAGACAGAGCTAACAGCCTTGAAAAACTGTAAGGCCATGTTCAGCTGGTTGGCTTAATGATATGATGAACCATCGCCTAAATGATGAATACCAAATTTATAAGCCTTTCACAAATTTTATATATTATATGGTTTGTGGTCTTCAAAAAAATTATCGTACCAACTAGTACTATAGCATTTATAAGCTTTTACGCAAAGGCGGTTAAGTCAATAATAATTTTCCTGTTCCAATAATAATAAAATATAGGTTTTTTTTATGGAAATCTTCATTACCAATACATCCATGTTACCAATAAATATTAAAATAAAATTCTCCATAAACAACAACGAAACATAATATTCCTGTAAACATACATCATATGAATATGTGACATAGCCAAAGTGAACCGAGACACGTCCCGAGCCGACTCGTCCTTGTATCTCCTTAATTATTCCGGGAGGATCCACTGGAGGACGGTGACCGTGTGCATGCGGCCTAAGTTACAAGCTGTTACTGTTTATACATACATACATACATATAATCACGTCTATATCCCTTGCGGGGTAGACAGAGCCAACAGTCCTGAGCGGACTGATAGGCCACGTTCAGCTATTTGGCTTTAAGATAGATTGAGATTCGAATAGTGACAAGTTGCTAGCCTATCGCCTAAAAAAGAATCTCAAGTTTGTTAGCCTATCCCTGTTTATTTTTATTTTTAAGTATTTACATGTTAGAACGAAGTATTTAAAATACATGTTTTTATTTCCTTGCTAATAAGAGCATGAGGCCTAAGTTATAAGCTGTTGTTTTAGCTTAAAATATGTATCATGCTATAATAAAGTTTATAAAAATTAATTTTTCATAGATAATACATTTATTTGATTTGCTACATACAATTTAAAATTTTACTTCCCTAATTGTGCGGTCTAAGTTATAAGCTGATGTTGTAAGCTACAAATATTTACATGTAAAACTGAAGTACAATAATAATTATATTCTTACTAGCTTTACCCGCAGCTTCGTTTGCGTGAATTTAGTGCAATGTATAATAAAAGCGACGAAATTACGACCACCTACAAAAATTAAACGCTATCTTTAAAAAGCAACAAATATAGCGCCACAAAAGAATACATATATTTCGCAAATCCCACGGGAAGTACAGTTTTTACCGGTATGAAAGAAAATCATATGTCCTTCTTCATACTCTTATATATATGTATATATATATATATATATATATATATATATGAAGATAGATGAGCTCATTATAAGTGTAATTAGCTTTTTCTGAAAATTTCACGGCAACGAAGGTAAACCAGTCATAAGTCTGGTAATAAAGTAAAAAGTCCCATCACTAGAGGTAGTATCTTTCTTTCATAGAGGGATGTTGCTCAGGTAACGATGCCCTTAACCTTTATAAACTTTATTTTTGTACGATATTTAACAGGCATTTTTCTTGGGTCATTAATCTGCATGTATAAAAGGCAAAGGTGAATGACATGTGTATTAAACCACAGCTGAAACCACTGAACTGAGAAATTACCTTAATTTCAGATTTTAATCATGAAGGCTATTTTTTTATAGAAAATTTAGATATTCATTCTAGTATATTGACGTAAATTATAAACAAAGTTATAACAGCAACGATGACCCTCTTCATCTTTTATTTTAATTTTCAACTATTCCGTTGCATTGCACTATTTATAAATACTGGTATAATAATATAAGGAGCTGTAGCCTACTTGTTTTCAGTCACTCGGTGACCACTGATCAATTTTTCAATGGGAAAACTTAAATTTTTACAAATATACCTTTTTACATACCAAAATTCTTAAAAAGACTGAGATGCCACATTCGGCTGTTTGGCTTAATGATGCTAGTCCATAGCCTTAAAGCAGAATCCCAAGTTTAAAAGCCTATCCCTTAGTTGGCTTTTACGACATCCATGGGAACAAGATGGAGTGGTCTTATAGTGTTTTTATATATGTATAAAAACATTATCACTTTTAGACATGTCCAAACATATCTCCTATACACTGTAGGTAAGCCTATATCTAGGAATCCTACAACAAAGGCTATCCCAGTCTTGAACTAATGCTTGAGGTATATTGTATTAGCAACAACAATAGCCGGGCCCTGGCATGTCTGAACATGCCCCGACATGCCTGAGCACGAGTGCATGTAAGGTTACGGAGATATGTTGTGCAGAGTGAAAGACCTTTGTATTAATAAAGCCAAGTATACTCGTAATGTGTGAATGAAAATAGTTTTTAAGTAAGTCGATTAGTAATAACATATATGTTTATCTATCTATGAGTACATTGCGGACGACATTTGTGGCGTAGTGGTAGCGCGCTTGTCTATGACACCGGCGGTCCCGGGTTCGAATCCCCGCCAGGCCATGATATGAAACGAACTTTTGCTAATTGGCCTGGATCTCGGATGTTCATTTATATTAGTATTTACTGCAAAATATAGTATTATTGAGTTAGTATCTCGTAATACAAGTTTCGAACTTACTTCGAGTTCAACTCAATCTGTGTAATCTGTCCCGTATATATATATTTATTTATTTTATTGAAACGGCGACCAGTTTGAATGACACACAGTGTTTATAAATGTGGACGAAGTGAAAGGGAGATCGTGACAAGTAGAAGGATCTAATCTTTACTTACCCCTTGCGGGAAAGTCGCATGATTTTATATTTTTGTATGTTAATCGCTGAAGGAATAAGCACTTGTTTTGTCTAGTGTAATAAAATAAAGGTAAGAAGGGTTACTGTTCTGTATGTGCAAATGTATAAGAGTGAAAGAGAGGGAAGTATTATGTCGTCTCTAGCACACATGCCTCTACGAGTATAATAAAATTTGGACAGCAGTTCATGATGGGAAGTACAGTGAGCGCGTGTGTCTGAGAGCCTGACTTGCTGGAGAGTAAGCGGATCACAACAGTTACAAACGTCAGTGCCGTATGGTTTCAGGCACAAATATAAAAAAGTATACGGTCACTCCATCTCTTTGTCATAGATGACAGAATTGAGATTCAAATAGTGGCAGTGCTAGCCCATAGCTTAAATGAAAAATCCCAAGTTTATAAGCCTATTCCTTAGTAGCCTTTTACGTCTTTGTATGGGACAGATATGGAGTAATTCTATTTTAAAGTGCCGGAAACCACACAGCGCAATACAAAACTAATAAATACAAAAGAGACAAAGTAACATAACCCGTAAAAAGAAGAGGCTACTTTGCGTGTAAAGTCAGTTCAAATAAATTGATGGATTAATATTTTCATTACAAAATTTCGATCTGAAAATCGCCTGGAAATTGCATAAGTTTGTCACAAAAAACAAAACTTACTTACGCATCAACAATAATAAATTTTATATTCAAAGCAATGAATGTTCTATTTGTTACAAAAACTGTATCAAACATTGCCCACGAAATATAAATAAACGTGTTCCAATACCCACTCGAAGTCCGAACCTGCGTATTGTCATTTCGGCCCGTCGAGGCGTGCGGCCCGGGATATTCCTTTATTGTGCACCCAGCTTAGGAATGTAGTACAATTACACGAGAAGGGTAACTCTACGATTTCGCTTATTGGCGTAATTAAGTGTAGTATTTATTATTAGTCAAGATTCTAGTTTTCATAATCATTGCAAAATTAAAGCATCGGCGGTGTATGCATTAAGGTAAATTTAAAAGCCTGATGCACATGTTCGAATTTTCTTTTTCTGAGCCATGTAGAGTTAGCGGTAGCGAAATGTGTCCACATGTGTGTGCCAACATTATTTTTATTGATATATGACCGATGCCTTTATGGTGAAGAAACCTTGTGAAAGAACCTACTAGAACTTGACGCCAAGAATATTATCAATAATTTCAAAATTAAGTTGTCTACTTTTATATACCTACTTATTTTATCTGAATCTCAAGTAATCAATTCAAAATGTATCCTTTCAACAAAATCAATCTGATCTATTTTCTCTTTATCTTTCTACATACATTCATTCATACATACACACATACATATAATCACATGTATATCCTTGCGGGGTAGACATAGTCAATATGTCTTTAAAAACCTGACCGGTCACGTTCTACTGTATGGCTTAACGATGGAATGGATGTAAAGATTCAAAAAGTGACAGGTTGCTAGTCCATCGTGTACAATAAGAACCCTAAGTTTAGAAGCCTAACCCTTACTCGCCTTATACGACATTCCTTGGGCTAGAAATGGTGTGGTTTCATTCTAAAGTGACGGGAACCACACGACATTCTTCATCCAGTCTGTTAATATAAAAAAAATTAAAAGAGAAAAAAATGTACGCCAAAAAGTAAAACTTAACTTTCTGTTCTCCACGGCTCTACTACGCCCGCCTTGGCTGGCCTGTTCATTGTCCGCCCACGCATATTAAGTCCAATATTGTTACGGCGTATGTTTATTCGTATTCATAGATTCCGATCTTTTATTCGGGAGTCCGTGCAATATGTGTTATTTCGCCTCGTGTGACATACAATCGGAATTGTATGATGTTTGATAATAAATGTTGCTTATTTTAGAATGGCATTGTTTTTTCCTTGGGCCAAGCTTTCCGTTAGAAGCTCAAAAATTGTATTTATAATTTGTACTACTTAATTTTTTGTGATTTTTTGTATGCAAACGGAAATTAATGCGAGCATACAGTTTTTTACTGATATTTCGACAAACGTTGCAACGGCCGACCCATGATTTTTGTGATTCATTGACGGAATGTATTGCTACAACTTTGTGTCATTATTTCATACAGCGAGAGTTAATTTAATCAAAATAAATGAAACTAAATTCTATTATTGAAATCAGTTTGATAGTTTAATGAGAAACAATTAGGTGTTTCTTTTGGAATACATAATATTTCAGACCGCATCTGTCCCGGCAAATGTTGTTTTTGTTATGTTATTTAAATAAATTTTAAGTAATTTCTAGTTAAAAAAAATGTTAAGGGTGGACAACCCTTATCACTAAGGGGTTAGGAAAAATAGATGTTGGGCGATTGTCAGACCTACTCAATATACTAACAAAAATTCATGAGAATTGGTCAAGCCGTTTCGGAGGATTACGGGGACGAACATTGTGATACGATAATTTTATATGTAAGATATATATAACCTACGCGAACTATAGCTAAATTAGCAACATAAAAATAGTTCAGCTAATATCCTAATGATTACATCGGCACATACAAACAATAACAACATAATGTTAAATCTGTATCGGTTACCAGTCCGCCATAATATATGCGCGGTCACGCCTTTTATTTCAACCTATAACACAAACAACATCCCAAACCAATCAGACTAAAACCAACCTTATGCACTCCAAAATACGAGCGTCCCAAACTGCATAATCGCGCCTTTTATTTTAACTATCCGTGCAAACTAACTTGTAACTAGCACTAGCGATATTGAACCGTGTCATTTTGAAATAAGAGTGGTGATTGGTGCATTTTGGAGAGGTGCATTGGTAACTGCACTGCCGCAGTGGGTATAAACGACATTGGCTTTCGATACAACGCAATAATCGCGGGAAATAATGAATGGGTTCTACTAATGAAATGTGGATGGCACGTGTTTATGGAACGTGTGTCGTCTGTGCTTTAAGAGCACCTAAATTATCGACACAAATTTTAATGTAAAAAACAATACTTATTTTTGTATTTAAACTTTATTGTATTAAAAAACAAATGTATAGCACAATCGGCGGACTTAATGCTAGAAGTATTATCTTCCAGTGAACCATTGGGTCTGACGTAGAACTTTATACATACCTATATGCATAAAATCACGCCTCTTTTCCGGAGGAGTAGGCAGATCCACTTGCCACGATCTCTTATCTTTATGTGGGGTCAAATATATAAATATATGTATGTATACCTACACAAAATAAAATAATTGTAATAAACATACATAAAAACTACAATAATTAACAATATACATAAATAAAAAAAATATTCTTCACATCACATTATTAAGGATAGGACTACCCTTTCTTTTCTCTACAGATGAAGTCTAAACTAATAACCAAATTAATCTCACACCACTTCTTAATCAGATACCGAAAAAGCTTACTTGGAAGTTAGCTTAACTTATATATATAGTAAGGCTACGTTCAGCTGTATGGTTTTATGATGGAATTGAGATTCAAATAGTGACAGATTACTAGCCCATCGCCTACAAAAGGAAAAGCTTATCCCTTAGTCTTTTACGGCATCCATTGGAAAGATATGGAGTGGTTCTATTCTTAAGTTTCAGGAGACCATGTAAACACACAAAAGCAAGTAGGTATGCGAATAAGTACTCTTAATAATGCTTTAGCGAAAATCCTCGTTAACAAAAATTACAAGCCCGTGCCGTCATTAAAGCATTTTTTTAATTTGCAACTTGTAAAATGACCCCATAATGGCGGTTTCCACCGCATTGATTCTACTTATCTTGCTGGCGATGGAATAAATTTGCATTATCCAAGCGGCACTTGTAAAAGGGTTTTTCTGAACGACTATTACCCTGTTAGCGATGAGCAATGGATAATTTTGCGCTTGTCTGATCGCCTTCCTCTTTTTTTTAATTAATTTTATGTAATCGCTTGACTTGGCGCTTGTTTTACATTTCATCCTGGCAGGGATGGCGGTCTATTTCACCTTCGATTAAAAAAAACGGTCTGGCTGAAAGTAGAATAATAACGCTTGACTTTGTTAGCGAAGTCTCTATCGAAATCAAGAATCTGCATACATACATACACATAATAACTCTATATCCCTTGCTGGGTAGAAAGAGCCAACAGTCTTGAAAAGACTGATAGGCATTGTTCAGCTGTTTGGCTTAATGTTAGAATTGTGATTCAAATGGTGTCTGGCTAGCCCATCGCCTTAAATAGGAATCCTAATTTTATAAGCCTATACCTAAGTCGCCTTTTACGACACCCAATCAAAAATTTAACATCAATTTATTTATTAGTGATGATCATTATCCTCCAGGCATGATTTGACTGACAAATATGCTATTCGATTTATTATAATACTAGCTTTTAACCGCATCTTCACCCTTCAAAAGGATATAGGTTTTTCACAAATCCCGCAAGAATCTCTATATATATACAAAATTTCATGCAGATCAGTTCAGTAGTTCAACTGTGAAGAGGTAACAAGCAAAGTAACAAATTCACTTTCGCATTTATAATAATGGTATGGATAAGATTGGACATTATTGATTGCTTTGAGAGATTCTCCCACTTTCCTATACACTCCTTGTAATTAAAGATTTTTAATCAATGCTGTGAACACGGCCATTACAGAGTAATTTTTTTCGAGAGTCAAATTAAAAAAGTTTCCGCTTTGGCCGGCGCTTTGACAATTCATCTCACGGGCGGAGGCTGCGTTTTGACATGTGGCCTAATTACTTTCCTAATTATAAAAGTTGCCAAATACTTATAAATTAAGTCTTCAATCTTACCCGTGTCGATCCTATCTTTATATAAAATGGTACTTATAGTTATTTTGACGCAATGTGTTGCAATTTTTTCCAACAGATATACATATATATAAACATAAATATATGTTTTAGTTCTTAAGTTACTTTTTAAGTCTTTTGCAAGAAGAGATAGTACTGCCACAAAAACCACTCAAAACAAATGTTATAAATTGATTTGAATCATTTACCTAAAGTTGACACATGCACAAGCCAAAGAGCCAAAATTTAATTTTAATTTTGATGCTGGCAGTTATACCGTATTTCCGAAGTCAGTTAAAAAAGTAAGAGAAACAAATTTAAATAGCGATTTCCATTTGAAATTCGAAGCTCGAACGCTTTCTAGAATTGGTCACAACAGTTTTGGCGGCAATCGAGTTCGCCTCATTTACATTTGTCCGAAATAACGGTAGTCCGATCGGGCATTTGTGCGAAATGCCGCTGTTTGTGCGATCGCCGATTCTGTTAGCACGACGACTTTTGTCCGATGTCGTTAACAAGTGCTTGTTATTCCGTTAGTTTTCTGTAAACATTCAGTTTAACTTTTTTTTGTTACTAGTGTATTCTGCAAATAAAGTTGGTACAATAAAAATACAATTTGGTGCCGTGACCAGGATTACTATAAACTTAGACGAGATGTTAAGATATATGTTAAACAAAAAAAAACCCAATCGCCTTGAAAATGATATGTATTATACATAAGAGCATTACACCGCGAGTGTTTGCCGCAAACAGCGTTCAATCACTGGCGGGAGGGTTGCCAGATAAACACGGCGATGAGCCGTGGAGTATGACAATCAGCTATAATGATGCCATTTGATGTATGAAGACATGTCTTTGTTTGTTATGCGCTTCATGGTTAAAGTGTCTTGATTTAAGAGTTTCTGAACGATGGTTCTCTCTCATGGAGTCAACAAGAAGCCAACTTATATAAGTAAATAACTTATACCCGCAGATTCGCCCGCCTGAATTTAGCGCCATCTACAATAAAACGACGAATTTAGCGCCACCCACAAGGAAAACATGTTTATCGCAAATCCCACGGGAACTATAGTTTACTTTGTGTCCTTCTTTAGACTCATAATAAATAAATATATACGGGACAAATTATACAGATTGAGTTAGCCTCGAAGTAAGTTCGAGACTTGTGTTACGAGATACTAACTTAACGATACTATATGCAGGCAATCCATAATATATATATATATATATTTTTCTTTTTTCAATATTAAATCTCACAAATATATAAATCTCCCGTGAACAATGTATTCTCCCGTCCACATTCTATTCTAAGTATAATTTAATATTGTGAAGTTGACGTTGTTGAAGAAAATGCTGCAGTGCAGTTTGTTACCGCTTCTTCTGCACTGACGCCTTGGAAGCGGCAGTAAACTTAGTTTTTAAGTAATTTATTTGACGTCAACCAAGTTGTTAAACCATACGACAATTATTAAGCGATATAATAATATCCTATAATAATGAATAAAAAATTTTGAATTTTGAATTTTGAATTTTATATTTTTATAATAAATACTTATAAAGATAAACATCCAAGACCCAGGCCAATCAGAAAAAGTTTTTTTCTCATCATGCCCTGGCCGGGATTCGAACCCAGGACCTGTGGTGTCACAGACAAGCGTACTACCGCTGCGCCACAGAGGCCGTCATAATATTATAGATACGTGATATTTCAAGAAGATTAATTCAGTAGATAAGTGAGATGTGTAGATGTTACAAATAAATGAACGAATAAAAGTAACTTTCGCATTCATAATAATACCACGGCACTAAAACCGCTTCATTAAACCCTGTATCGCCGTATTATTCTTGCATAAGATTTATTAACGTAGTGTTCAAAACAAGAGCTCTAGGAACAAACCCCCAACTGATGCTATTTATCTCAATCTAGACGACACGTGTCTTGTATACTATGAAACGGTCTTACGGCTTTGAACCCACTTATCTCAGTAAAGGGGGAATGTTTTTAACAAATACTTTTACAGAATTTGTATTGTTTGTAAATTGCATTTGTTTGATTTGAAATAATCTGTCCTTTTAAATACAAAAATATAAAGTCTGTTTCACTTGAGGCTCTAAATTGCATTTGTATGATTTGAAATAATCTGTCCTTTTACATACAAAGATATAGTCAAGTCTGTTACACTTGCGGAGTAGACAGAGCTAACTTGTCACTATTTGAATCTCAATTTTATCATTGAGTCAAACAGCTGAGCGTGGTATTTTGATCTTTTCAAGACTATCTGATGTGTCTTCCCTGCAAGCATATAGACGTGATTATAATATGTATGTATGTATATTAAAATATAACATATATTCTGAAGTTGACGTGGAAGTAAAAATATGACTATTTTTCAAACTGAGGAATCGAACGCGTGTGACAGAGGTGTTAATTTATTAACCAGTAGATCATTACAAAGTTTTCCATAATTATAACATGTGCTAATCACACACTTAACGTAATACCTTATTTCAGAGTAGCTTGTTTACCGCCTTCGCTCGCTTTTACGACCAACTATAAAGCCTTCTGAAATATGAGGTGGATTTGCAAGACGAGCTTTCATAAATGTGGAGATGTGACAGGTGGAAGTTCTAGGTCAATGGCTGGATCAGGACCTCGAATGGTGTTTATATTTGCATTATAAACATCCGCGGCTGACTGTGTTTAGATTATGGAGATTGGAGAAAGTCAGCCGTGAAGTTAAAAAATGTGTAGGTAATTAATTTCGTTCGTGAGTTTGATATAAACATATTATTATATTATACCACGTCTACATCCCTTGCTGGTTAGCCAACAGTCAGGCCTTGAGAAGACTGAAAGGCCACGTTCAGATTAGTGACTTAATTACAGAATTGAGATTGCAAGCCCACAAGAAGAATCCCTAGTATATTAGCCTACCCCTTAATCGCCTTCTACGACATCCATGGAAAAAGTTGAAGGGACTCTATTATTTATTGTCGTCGAGAACCACATGGTTTGATATTTTAAAGGCAAATTGCTAAGGCGACATTTTCAGTTAACTTGAAACTTTATAAAAGGCGTAGAAAAGGACGGGTGGACATTTATTGTCTCTTTCATTGTTAGTTGTAAGATGAACGCACATTTGGAATATATGCAATCACCATCTTCCGCGTCGCAGTGGCTTGAAAAGTTGTATCAAATTACAGGTGCACGTGCAATTTGATTAAGTTAGTTCATCAATATTCATTCAGTAAGTAACATCGGAGTTTATCTATAACATATTATTATGTAAATCGTGTCACGAGCGCTTATATTAAAAGACATTTTTTAGGTGGAATCATCTTTTGATGTTAATTCAGGGACGTTTTACAAAAAACCATAGGTTCACCAATTTCTTAGCCAGACCTATGACTTCGGAATTTGGGAGTTGTTAAGTCAGACCATCAACTACAAAACGACATAAGTATAATATATTAATAATTACTAGTTTTTGCTTCAAACGTATAATACTAACCTTTAGCCCAATTGAAAGCAAGAAAATCTAGTTAGATTTAGAAAAAAAATATATTCACTTCGCATAATAAGTTCGGTATTTTTGTTCTGTTTTAAATAACTGATACTAAATCAAAAGATGTTTTGTAAGTGAGAAACGTCAGTGCCGTCTCAGTAATATTTGAAATATGAATAATGACTCGCCGTACCATGGTCTAATGAAATCATACCCTTTGTTTGTTTAGCGAAGACTTTCTCGTATAATTGAAACTGAAACTCGTCCCTGAAATTATATTTTTCGTCCGCGACGCTTGAAGTTTGCGAAAAAGTTTTAATGACTTCCAAATTTAGCTCATAGCACTAACTAAAATTGAAACTACCGACTTTCAAAGTGAGAGTTTTGAAGCTTTGTACGGCAATTAAAATACATCATGTTTCGTATTACTTGTTGTATATTTTTTTGGTTAGTATAGTTTCATTATGTAAAGATTTAATCCCAAAGCTTTATTTGACAGGGAAGGACTTCCTTCTTCCTAGCTTTAATCCCGGTTGTATCCTCACCACTCTGAAGTGGAGCCCGGGGTATGACTTTAACCATTGATTTGACCATTGAATTGGGGAAGTCAGGTTTTTCATGAAATGACCCCCACCTGACCTCCGCAACCTTTGCAGTTAAACCTAACCCGTATTGGATCGATCATGGTGACACATCCAGTTCCCAGAATGTGCAGGTTTCCTTATGATGTTTTCACCATAAGAAAGAAGAACTATTAACATAAAAATATATTTTGTGCTGTTTTAGAGAAAATAGGGCAAGGCAACATCTGCCAGGGTAGATAGCTCGTTTTAAATATAATATCAACCTAAAGACTGACTGTGTAGACTGTCGGCTCTGTCTACCCCACAAGGGATATAGACGAGATTATATGTATGTTTGTATAACAACATAAAGGTAAAATCTCGGAAACTCAATTAGATCAAGACGCCATCAAAATAGCTGGCATTCAATTCTTGTGACTCTGTGTACTCCGTATGGAGTAAGACATCATATTATGTATAGGTACAATCGTTCACTAATATGGTAATGTGTCTACCCCGTTTAGGTTATAGACATACTTAATGTATATCGGTTCAACTTTTCATAAGTAAAGAATTGAATGAATATATCTCATATGAATTAATTTTCGTGTGTTCCAAAACTCACGAAATACCACGACAGTGGTAAGCATTCCATGAGATTGTAATAACTTAAATCTCTCATCACGCAAACTCTCACATAGAATGTAATTAAGTCAGATGGATGGAACTTAGCATAAGTAACTTTGATTAAATTCACTAAACTTTCAAATTTCACAAACGCATAGGTATGTTGGAAACTGAAATGGAATAATTCTTTTGTAAATTCATCATGTTAAGAAGTTGATATACTACAATATAAACATAAGTAAATAAATTCTTCTGTGGTTGAACCTATGTCATATGTCATATATATGTCAGGTTCCCCTGCAAAGGTTGCAAAGGTCAGACGGGAGACGCTTCATGTAAAAACTTAATTTATCCAAAATCATGGTTTCGGACGTACCTCGGGCACTTTTCTAGAAAGGTGAATGCATCACCGGACTGAAGCCATGAGAAAAACGAATAATTTACTTTACCTTTTTGAAACAAATGCTTTCCCATTAAATTCGTCAAATATTGTATTGCTCTCGAATCGATGTAGTTCCGTGTGGTTTATGGCACTTTAGAATATAACCATTAACCACTCTATATCTTTTCCATGGATGTCGTGAAAGGTATATAAGGTTAATAGGCTTATAAACTTGGGATGCCTCTTATAGGCGATGGACTAGCAACCTGTCACTATTTGAATATGAATTCCATAATTAAGCCATACAACTGAACGTAGCCTTTCAATATTTTTAAGACTGTTGGATCTGTCTTCCCCGCAGGCAATATAGACAAAACTATATGTATGTATGTTCAGAGCGCATGTCGTCTTAAATATACCTTAATTGATTAATCTCAGTAGATTTTTCAGTCGTTTATTAAGTTAGCTAAAATGACGCGTCATTCTTGTGAAGTGGCATCATTTATCAGGTATAATGGCATGTGACGTCATAATGTCATGAAGTACATTTTGTAAGCCCGCGTCCGGAGTTGCGGGCGGTGCAACATCTGCATACACCACAGACATGGATCTAGCTAGATCCCATGAGTGTTAGTATTAAGAAAAAGCTAAACAATATATCACAAATTTTAACATTTATTTTTAATTTTGTGCTTCATTAAAATTTGACAAATTGCTATATAAATAAATCCTTTTTTTATTATATATAGGCTTTAAAGTCGTTTGAGATTCTTTTAGGGGATGGGCTAGCAACTGTTCATGTTCTAATAGCTAAGCTTACCACGCAAGCCTTATCTAAGTAGATATTAGCCCTGAACACCTGTTTTGTAATGACCTAACTCACCCAATCCGAGATAATAGTCAAAATGCTCACACCAAGCAATTTGATAAAGAAATTCAAAACATATAATTAAATATTGGTGTTCATCTTGTTTTGAATTTTGAAGATGATTGAATGAGCAGTTGCGGTATCTAACCTTGTCTGTATCTATGGCGTAAACCAATTTTGGTGTTTATACAACGCTGGACGGCAATAAATGGTAATGGTCTGACTGGCGCCGGGAAATAGTTCCGGTTGGCGCTGAAGGAGACTGTTTTTCTGAGAGTCTTATTACTTCGCTATTTGGAAAAAATATCTGTTTCTTTACAGAGGTGTTCTATATTTACGACAACTTTGTGAATAGATTAGATTTATTTTAAAATTGGATACAAGGTATCACTTTTTGACGTCACATCACTTAAATCTAATTTTATCTACTACAACTTTTGTAGCTTAAGGAACAAACTATACTGCAGCATTTTTCACAGGACGTCAATTTACAAATGTAGATCTTTTAAATCTAAACCGTGGATAAATGCACATTGTCTATTTAAAAAAAAAATAAGTGTGATGAGTGATATATTTTTATTTTGTTGTTTGAAGCATGTGACCCATGCTTTCGTAAGATTCTACGGGCCCTATATCTTGTAACAACGTAGGATATAACTTCGAATGCTGTTGGAAGATTTGGCAAAGTTTTAATGGCTACTTATCTGATGACTGTATGAATTTTAGTGAAGTCATTAGATATCTTTTTACCGAAGGAGTACGGCTCGCCTCTTTTCCGGAGTGGTAGAAAGAAACTACATCTATCCACTTGCCACGATCCCTGTAAACTTCTCTCGCTTCACATTCAATACATGTTTTTTTTGGATAAAAATATTTTTTTTTATATATTCAAAAGAAAGCACTGGCCACTAACTCACTAGAAATAAAGTTAACATACTTGTCAATGCATCAGCCCCGATAAGTGGATAAGAATTCGCGAACAGAATAAATATCTCCGAATACTTTTTGCCCCGTCCTCGATCGTTATTTATTATTTATGGAAATAGACCTGGAAACTCCGCCGGGGGAAGGTCGTCATATTTTTCTTAAAAAAAGTAATGTCCCCGGGCGCGGGCCCGTTTGTCATGCAAATTTATGCGATCCGTTTTAGCGTTCGTTTTTAAACCGATAGCGATTTCTAGACGGAATATTGAATCGCGAATAAAAAACGTTCGCCGATGTCAAAGTTATATTTTTTCGTCACGGAACGAGTTAATCGATTCGGCGATGTGATTTTTTTTTTTGCTTGTATTGTTCATTAGCGCAAACTGAATTGAGGTAGACATCTGTTTACTGACTTGATCAAGGGCTGTTCACAAGCCTTGGTAATACATAAAGGCTACTAGTCTCCACATTTGCTTCAAAGCCTTATACCGATGGAAGTTTTACTATTTAAATTTGTAATATGTATCTTATATATATAGTAAAAAGACATGAAGACAGTACGTCTTCAGGTCAGAGTAAATTTGCTGTGTATGTACAGCAAGAAACACATTACGGTGTAACAGACAAAATGCGCGTTTTACCGTCCGGTCACTTTGAGAGTGACGTCACGATCCATTTATATTCTCCCATTCTTTGTTCTTCGCTTATTCAATAGCTGTTTTAATTTTTCGCTCCAATAATAACAAAACGACTCTTCTGTCGTCGGCGAATTAAAAATTCAACGGGAGAGGGATTGAAGCAGTCTCTTTTTGCAAATAAATTACTGGTAAGTAAATATTTCTCGTAGCGAGCTCACAAATGGCGCCGATTTTTCAGAAGCGGTTTATCGGTAAAAAGACGAATCGAGAAGATTATGGCCGGTTAGATTATTGATTTTGTCGAGATATAATATCACTTTGTTGTTATTGCATTGCTATCGGCGTACAAGTAACGAATTTAAAAAATCTTTTGGTATTGTTTATAGTCATTTGGGACTTATAGAAGAAAATTGAAATTTTACTTCATTGTAAAATCAAGGAGACTATAATAAGTATAGTATCGTTGGGTTAGTATCTCGTAACACCAGTTTACTTCGAAGCTAACTCAATCTGTGTAATTAGACCAATATATAGACAAATTAGTATATATGTATTTATTTATTTAATTACATACAAATAAAGATTTCTTGATGAGTTTGTGGAAGTACATTACTTTCTGTCACATTAACTGTGAGTTTTATCAGCTCAATAAAATGACATCTAAGCAATTTTATTGATCAAAGCCAGTATCTGAAATTCGTGATCTGATTGAACAACCTATTTTATACAATGGCTGGCTATGATTTGATCAGAATCAATGTCTACAGCTTCTAAAATTACACTGTGCCGCGGTAATCCGGCAAGTTCTCGGTAATATTCTCAAGAAACCGGCTTTGTCGCTAACGAAGATTCTCCAAATGCGGTTACGTGGTTAGTCTTCATATTTTGATTATTAAAGTTGGTATTTTTAATTATTTATAGTTGACATTTTAGTTAATAGTTTTGTAACTGTTCGTTATAAAGCACTAGTGTAATGTAAATTATTAAAATGTACCTTTTAGCCTGTAATAATATTATTTTATATCATACATACATAAAGTCACGTCTATATCCATTCGGGGTAGACGAAGCCAACAGTCGTGAAAAGACTGATAGGCCACGTTCAGCTTTTTGGCTTGATGATAGAATTGAGTTACAAGCAGTGAAAGGTTGCTAACCCATCGCCTAAAAGAAAAATACCAAGTTATTAAGCCTATTCCTTATTCCCCTTTTACGACATCCATGAGAAATAGAAGGAGTGGTTCTATTCTTCTTTTTACTGGTACCGAGAACCACTAGGCATATTTTTTATGATTATTTTATTACAGCTTAAAATGGGCAATTTATTATAATTATATTGAGAAGACAAGGCAACCTTAATTTACGACAATGATTCATATCAACTTATAAAGCACATGCATTAAATAATAAATAATACACCAAACGAAGTAAATCTTTCACAAACTATCTCAAAATATTGAAACTTCAGAAGTTGTTTACCGAATCCTTTATCTCGCAGTAATCTCGATTACGGACGCGAACTGGGCCGGTCGTAATCAGGATTACGGAGGAGGTCATAAAATTGGAAGTTGGCGGCAGATTTACCGGTCGTCCCGGGCGGGGATTTAGACAATAATTTCGCTGTGGCAAATTATGTCGGAGAGATAACCCATCGGAGCGGATTTTGATGGTTCAAGTTTGATACTGGTATGAGTTTTATCTGTTTTATTCAGCTATCGTTATGACTAAACTATGAAACAATTCCCTATTCTATTACTCCCTATTTATCTCCTTTCACATTACTTTATCACGATAACTAAACAAAAATACAAAACGAGTGTAAACCGAGTCGGGTCCATCGATGGCGGGGGAATGTCAAGACGATTATACCTTGATCAAATTAGGAATGTTCTGATTACTGCATAGTAAAGCAAAAGCGTGCGTAAAGCTATCGCTGTTTCGCTTTTTATTATGACGTAAAACGGGACAGCGATAATATTTCAAAGTTTCAAAGTTTTTTCCATTGCATTCTCAGGTTCTGATTTCTGCTTTGCTTCTTGATTCCTTCTAATCTCAGGGTCAGAAGATAAATGCAACTTGATTATTATATGAGTAATTTGATTTTGTCATATGCTCGCCTGATACCAAACTTCAGATTTTTTTATTCTATAATCTACTACAGAAAAAACTCTTGTTACAAATGTTTGAAAAAAAATACAGATACGTACAGAATACTTTGAAATCTTCATTGTTTTATTTCAAAATGCAACACGAATAGATCAAGCCAGTACCCATGTAAACAACCCCCACAAAAAGTTCCACAACAGCGATTGTTATCAAACTGTAAAAACCTCCGCACGCCCAAGTATCTAGTGAATTCGCGCGGGCGAACAAAAAACAAGAATGAAAGAGCAATTTGGAAGCGGAACAATTGGAAACAAAGCTATTTGTGAACCACAAACATTTGCATGAGGAAACGGATAAATGTCAAGTAAAGTGTAGTTTCTGAGTGCGCACCTGAGCGCGAGACACAGGCGGCGGCGGGCGGCATTAGTAGCTCTGCCTCGTGGCATGGCACGCGCGATGGCATTTATATCGCGCGATAAACTATCGCTACTTTGTTTTTTTTTATAACGTGAATAGGAACAGCTAACAAATATAGAACTACTTGGGCTGGAGTGGATACATTCTCATGGGTATTTTATCACCTAAATTGTTCGCAACGTCTAAATTGTGAAAGTAACTTCAGTAATAATAAGGTTATTTACTTAATGTATGATGTAAATATCCAAACCTTTATCTCTGGATCCAGATTGGCACTTCATGTAAAATGGTGTCTTACGCATGTCTTTTACGAGCATTATATCAAGAAATTATACTTTGGATAAATTAACTGTCTTATTTGGATTTAATTTCTTACAATGTGAAATCACCTCTTGTAACAAAAAAGACCTAACAGCACCAACACTCAAAAGTTATTTCACAGTACGAGTGAGAGAAATCAGTCCGGACATTCCTAGGGACCGGTCCTCCAATAGAACTCGTACCAGATTTTTTTTAACCTTTCTTCAAACGTTAACTCCTCTCATTTAGACCACACGACATAACAGATCACCCGGGTAACGTATCCGAATGGTAATGAAGCTCGTTACAGTCATCACCTACTGATGTAACCAGGTTTTTCTCCACGGGTCATAGAGCGTGATAGCTTCGAATTGTGGCGATAAGAAGTTAGTTAGGGGGGAGCCGAAGCGATTGTCTCTGTTATTTTTTTAGTGTCACAGTTCCTTTTTTGCGAATGGATAAAAATTGTAAAAGTCCACCAGGAGGCTATAAACTTAATTATATAATTAGATTTATTTGATGTGACCTCGATAACTGATACCGTGTATCCAATTTTGAAAATAAATCTATTCTATTCTATTAAGTAGATATATATATATAATACTTCTCAGAGGGAGAGGCAGAGACTACATTTTGTCACTTACAACGATCTTTGCATACTTCTTTCGCTTCATACACATTCATAACTCTCTTCATGAAAGCTCGCCGGTTAAGTACATAAAGATCTATTTTTTTTATATATGTATATTAAGCATGTAGATATACATATATTTTGCAGTTCTATTATTTTGATTTATCAACATTACCGTAGAACAACATCAAACAATTCATTTTAAGGTTAAAAAATATATTTACAAAAGACAATATGAGAACGAGTGTAGCAATCAACGGGAGTACTTCTCGGAAGGGAGCCAAGAATCTTTGATAAAACATTAATTTTATAAAAAACCGGCTTCTTTTGAAGCTAACCAGCCGGAAAAGATAGCTCTGAGGGTTCTTCATTATTGTATTGAGGTACCTCAGCGGTCTTATTATGATTGCCTAGCGTTTTAACGTAAAGTTATATACAGCTAGCTTTCGTCCACGACTCCGGCCGTGTGAAATGTACGTGTCTTACTACGAGGGCAGAATTCTCCTAAACTCACTTATAAAACGAATAATTGTGAGAGATTTTATTAACAAATTGTTCGTTTGTTTCAGGTAAGCCGCAAAAAGATAACAGGCCGTAAATTATGGCAACTTATACCCATACATACATATAATCTCATATCCATAGACATATACATACATACATAGGCATAGACATCGGAATGATATAATACTTCTTCTTCCTCCTAGCTTTTAGTCCCGGTTGCATCCTCACCGTTTTGGAGTAAGTAACTCTGTGTAACTCACAGTAAGAACATCGGTTAATATTAAAACTAATCTACACAACTTTCGAAAATAGTTGACAGAGCCAATAGTTTTGAAAAAAAACTGATTGGCCACGTTCAACTGTTTGACATAATAGTAGAATTTGAGATTCAAAAATTAACTGCTTGCTATCCCATCGCCTAAAAGAAGAATCCCAAGTTTAGTTCCCTTAGTCGACTTTTACGACATTCATGGAAAAGAGATAGAGTAGTCCTAAACTTTTCTATTAGTGCCGGGAATCACACGGCATTAGTTATTTGTGCACAACACTAACTTTATAAATAGGTGAATGCTCTCCGTTGTAAGCTTGGCATGCTGTCAACGTGTCAAAACGGTAGTACTGTTACAAGCTAAATGTGTCTGCAAGGTGAGGCGAGGAGACCGGGTATTTCGAGCTGGGTAGAAACTGAAGGTATTAACAACTGTAAATACATATTGTCACGTCTATATCCATTGCGGGGTAGACAGAGCCAACAGTCTTGAAAAGACTGATAGGCCACGCTCAGCTATTTGGTTTAATGATAGAATTGAGATTCAAATAGTGACAGGTTGCTAGCCCATCGTCTAAAAAAAGAATCCCAAGTTTGTAAGCCTATCCTTTTTACGACATCCATAGGAAAGAGATGGAGTGGTCCTATTCTTTTTTGTACTGGTGCCGGGAACCACACGGCACGGCACAACTGTAAATGCAATATGAAATACCACTTAAGAAGAATCCAATGGTGAACACATTGGTTTCTTCTTTCAGGCGATGGGGTAGCGACCTGTCATTATTTAAATCTTAATATTGTTATACTTTTGACCATAGATCATGGATTGGGTGTGTCAGATTTTTACACGAAGCGTTCCGTCTGACCTCCGTAACCTTTGCAGGGGAACCTGACCCGTATTGGATCGATCATGGTTACACATCCAGTTGCCTGAATATGCAGGTTTCCTCACGAAGTTTTCTCTCACAGTGAGAGATGATATGACCAGATAAAATGATACTCATACATACACATGTTTATAAGCCTATCCCTTAGTCACTTTAACGACATCCATTCATGTATTCATGTTCTTATACGATTTTTAATTTTTTTTTTTTTTTTACAAATTACACAGATTGAGTTAGCCTCGAAGTAAGTTCGAGACTTGTGTTACGAGATGCTAACTCAACGATACTATAATTTTATAATAAATACTTATATAGATAAACATCCAAGACCCAAGCCAATCAGAAAAAGCTCTTTTCTCATCATGACCTGATCGGGATTCGAACCCGGGACCTCAAGTGTCACAGACAAGCGTACTACCGCTGCGCCACAGAGGCCGTAAATAACACATAATACATGTAAATGAAACTCTTTGGTTCGTCATTTAAATTTACCGCGCTTTCTCCATATATTATCTGTGGTGACGGCAAAACGATTTGTCTGGATTGTCTAACATGGAGATTGCACTTGATTAATTACTTACTAATAAGTTAACTAATAAGAAACTATAAATAAATAAGATTGTTTGAAGCAATAGCATTAAATGTTGTTTCTCTTTACAGGTTAGTATTTGCATTGTATTTCTTTAAAATATGTTAAGTTTATTAAAATGTGTATGGCAGATTTGTGACACGTTTTCTGTAAAATAAATTTCTCTTTACAGAGCAACAACTTGGCAATTGTTTCACTTATTACAAAACAACATTTAATATAGCTGTTGTAAACAATGGAAAAGTTAAAATTCGAGTTTGTTGTAAAACCGGCTGAAGATCCAAAAACAAACATAATGTGCATAACCTCAATTATGGATGCAGATAAAAATACTTTTTTGATTCCGGAGCAATTACAATCAGTGAAACTACACGATGTGGTAATACAGACAAAAATTTTTCAAAAAGTAAGAACTACACTGCAAAGGAGACATGAAAAACGACAAGTATGGATCTGTTACACCGGAGTTACGTGATGCCTACATGGATGAAGATGGAAACATGCAATTTAAAGGTTATTTACTGGAAGAAGTTACATCTATTTCACAAAAGCAGATTTCTACGGACACGACAACAGAAGCTCTTTCAAGAATGTTGGCTAATTTTGCGGAATCGGAGAAGGAGCCTAAACTGTTCAATTTAAAGAAGTTATCTGAAATGTTTGTAATCGATAAATTTACACAAAAAACGTCCAGTGCAACACAATGGATGATCATCTTCGAAACTGAATGTGCTCGTATGGGTATAAATGATGATACTCACAAAATTCAAGGGTTAAGGTTATTTTTAGATGATTCTTGTCAAGATTGGTATAGTTCCATGCTTATAAAGTATACATTGAATTCTGAATGGTGTATTTGGAAAAAGAATTTTTGTGAAACATATATGAACAAAGGCTGGACGCCGGTAAGATATGCTTTTTTATTTAAGTATAGGCAGGGATCGCTACTAGAATATGCTTTAAAGAAAGAGAGGCTTTTATTAGAGACAAATAAGTCAATAGATAAAACCACTTTAATTAATTTAATTGTAACTGGGTTACCTAATTTTATAGCTGATGAAATTGATAGAAGTGATATAAAGGAAACTGAACAGTTATTTAATAGTATTCGTGGGTTAGAACATCTAAATAAAAAAAAATTTGTAAATAAGGAAGTACATGTTGAAAATAAAATTAAAGAAAAATCTTTAAAAGAAAAACCGTGCAAAATCTGTGAAAAAGAAAAGAAAGGAATTCGATATCATTCAGAGTCTGTATGTTGGTTCAGAAATAAAAATGATAATCAATATAAAAAAGAGTCGATTAAAAGTGTTAATAATTCTGAATTGGAAATGAGTTTAAATGAAGTAGATCCAAAAAACTAATAATTCCACCATTAATCAAAATTAAAATTTTAATAAATGATTCCTTAGAAACATTGGGAGTTTATGATTCAGGATCAAATGTTAGTTTAATTAATTCCAGATTATTATCCTTAAAAAATTATCATATCCATAATAACTATAATAATCAGGCAAATTTAAAAACGATTAATGGTGTAAAAAAGGCTATAGGAATAGTAACATTAAAAATTAAGATTTTTCAGCTAGAGAAATACATAAATGTTTTTGTGGTAGATAAACAAAATTTGATTTATTCCAGTCTGATACTACTAAGTTTTGATCCCAGTGGGATCACGATTATTTTATTTATTTTTTTATTCCCGTCGGATACCACTTGCATAATATACCAGTGGGATCAACTTTTTTTAATTTATTATATATTCCATTCTGATCCTACTAGTGGTTTAAACATATTTTTAGTACAGCCAGTAACATAATTTCTACTATCATAATGATACTAATTTAAAAAAAGTAATAATAGCCATACATGCAGCTTTTTTACCTGCGAACGTAGTAGGCGCGCTTGTCCATCCAATCAGAGACAAGTATAACTAATATTTCCAGGAATTGTTTCATACTTAGAGCTAGTTGACCTTGAGAAAGGGGTTATCTTTATTCTAATTGCCAGTCGTCATTTTGCTTTCCAATGTGAAATTATGTGCATCTCATTGTACGTGACGTGTTGAAGTGAATTACTAGACAGTAAGTACGCATCTTGTAATATTAAACGATTGCTATAGATTTATTAAATTCTATTTTCATTTACAAAGTTTTATTGTTATAGAACAGTTAAGGCATGGCAGAGAATAGTTATATTTCGTTTATAGAAAAGATTAACGTTTATTTCAACACATCAATTTTATTATCATCATTATCCTAGAACTTTATGTTTTTAATTGATGTATAATAATGAAAATGTTATTCGTTTTAGGAAATGTCAGAAGGTAATAGCAAGCCCTCTACCTCTAATAACTCTGGTGGTGAGTTCACAATTATACAGAGGAACGGTGGTGCAGTTTTGTTGCGGGCTGGTTACCAATATACTAAGAAAATAACATTCAAAAGTGGATGTATTACGTGGAGATGCGTGAATTGGCGCAAAAAGTGCCCGGCATATATAAATATAAAGGTATGAGCTACTTTATATCCACATAAAATAACGAACTGACTTGCTTTAATTTTTTGGCTCATTCATTGATTCATTTTGACGACCTGAGTAGCGTAGTGGTCACCATGGCGGGTTTGCTATGCACGGGTCCCGGGTTCGATCCCCGGCCGGGCAGAAAATGAAATGATGAATTTTACTATCTGTGATGGGTCTGGGTGTTACTATGTATAATGTGTATATGTCGCAGTCATCTGGTTGAATCTGCTTTTTGATTAAATGACTAGCTCCTTTATTGAATGACGATATTCAATTGAATCACTAGGCTAAACGTTGATAGAACAAGCGTCACTCAACGTCCAACTAGTTAGCTGATTGTAACATAGCTCTTTGAACAGGGCGGACGTAAAATCAGTCAGGTGATTCAAATTTAGTTCATTTTTTTCCCACTGCAGCGCTAGTAGTCACCAAAACAAATGTGGCGTCAAACAGCTTGCACAGAAAGCACTGTATTGAAATTCTTTTCGATTAAATTAGCGTTAAAGTGCCTTATTTGTGATATCATAAATAAGGTGTGCCATATTATCCTGCAACATATCATGTCCTCATTTTTGTTATGTAAAGTAAGGTTACCTTTTTAATTTTACGAAATTAGCGAACTTATGTTCACCCTAATCAAATATTACAAAGTCGTACAGATTCTATTTAACGAGATATTTTATAATTAACTTATTTTTATTTAAAGTAAGGTTAACTTTTAAGTTGCGAACTCATGGTCATCCTAACCAAACATTACAAAATGGGCTATATCCCATTCAACGACTTCGCTAAATGACGTTCAGTCAAGACGTTAAACGTTACACGACTTGACGAATTGTCCTTTAGTCATTCAATTGAATATCGTCATTCAATATAGGAGCTAGTCATTCAATCAAATAGTAGATTCAACCAGATGACTGCGACATATATACAACAAAAAAAACTATTATAAATAGTAGGAATATCCGTTAATCTAGCACGCATAACATAAGCATTTAGTTGCTTAGCTTGGGGCTAGATGGCGCTGTGTGGATTAGTCTAACAGTATTATTATTATTCATTAAAGTGTGTAATCTAACTTGAAGTTTTTTTTTTCATCAGGAAAACAACATTATAAAAGAAAAAAGTCACCAATGTAAGCCGGACGAAATAAAAAATGTAGTAGATCAAAAATTACATGAATGCCGAGAAAAGGTTCTATCTTCGAATTTTTCACCAATACCCAATATTTACAACAACTTTATGTCAGAATTCGAAAATGCAGGCTTGGATCTCTTAAAAAAGCTTCCGTCATTCGGAAACATTAAATCTTCTTTATATAATGCCAGAAATAAGAAAGCCGGAGTGACAAAAATACAATGCAATTTGCCTGAAGAAGTTATAGTTCCTTTGCAGTTCAAGGAATTTGTTCTTGCCGACTACTATAATGAATCTTCCGAAACTCGAATTATAGTTTTTGCTGATAGCGAAGTCCTGGAACAAATTAAACATATCAAGATTTATTTTAGTGACGGAACTTTTGAGTGCTGCCCAAAACCATTTGTACAACTTTATTCTATACACGGCGATCTCGGAAGCAATGAAGAGCACACAAGAATAGTGCCTTTAATGTACGTGTTGCTGAATAGAAAAACTGAAGAAATTTACACAACACTTTTTCAAGTATTAAAGGAACATATTCCAGATTGGGAACCGTTGATATATGTGACAGATTATGAACAAGCGGCTATGAATGCCATATCAAAAGTTTTCCCTTCAGTCGAAGTAAAAGGATGTTACTTTCATTTTTCACACAACGTGTGGAAGAAGGCTAAAGCGCTAAATTTAACTAAAGAAAAGAGACTCCGAAAACATGTAGCGCTCTCAGCTCTCCTGCCGCTGCTACCTCGAGAATTCATCTCAGACGGGTGGTGCTATTTAATGGAAGACAGTCCTGAATCTAATGAAATTCAACAATTCAACGATTATATGGTGACACAATGGCTGGAAGACGAAAATTTTGTCAACATTTGGTGTGTTCATAATCAACGTCACCGCACAACCAATGCTGTAGAATCTTGGCATAAAAAACTAAACAGTACTCTGCCAAAGAAACCCAATTTATTTCAACTCTTAAAAGTTTTAAAAGATGATGCCAGTCTTCAAAAGGTTAACATTAAAAAGCATAATTTTGAGCTGCCGAACCCGAAGCGAAGACTAACCAAAGTGATTGCTAACGACAACTGGTTTAAACACGTAACTAATGAACTTTTGTCAGGTAAAATCACAGTTGGTCACTGCCTGGAAAAGTTAAGATTATGATTTCTTTTTATTTTATTTCCTTATTTTGTAAATTTTTATATACAGATTATATGAATGACTTATCTATATTTTTAGTTAAGATAACAAGTTGATTTGAAGCTAGTCGTTGTAATTAATATTTGATAGTTTTAATTTAAATGTAAAGTGTTTTCTGTGATGATTTATTTTTCTATGATATCTGTGATAATTGTTGTAAATAAATGAATGTTGATTTTTAACGAATGACTTTTTTCCTGACTGTACATACCCCTTTTTTAACTTTGCAAGAATGTAGTAGGATCCGTTGGGACGTACAAACTGCAAGTGGGATCAGACGAGAAATTGTTAATAATACTCACGGTAGGAGGATCACAAATAGTGGTATCCGACTGGAATAAATCCAAAATTTTGATTACGATTTTTTGATTGGGTTAGATTGCATAAGATCTTTTCAACTAATTCAAAATGAAAACTTGGAGATAAAACAATTCTTAAACAATGAGAAAAAAATAAGCAATGAAAACATTCCTGGCTTCACAGGTAATAAAATTCAAAACATGCAATATTTAGTTAATGAAAATAATGATAGGAAAAACATAGGGGAAGATAATTTAGTAATTAATGATAAATATGAGGTCAATTTTAACGAACACATAGAAATTACAAACTTTAACATTTCAGTAGATCATTTAGAAATTCAACAACAATCAGAAATAGATGAATTAATTAACAAGTATAAATCGTTATTTGCGAAAGATAAATACGATGTAGGTAAAGTGAAGGGCTATGAGGCACATATAGATTTACTTGTAGATACATATTGTAGCAAAAGACCATACAGATGTAATTTTGAGGATAAAAAAGAAATAGAACTACAAGTTTCACAATTATTAAAAAATAAACTAATTGAAGAATCATATAGTCCCTTTGCAGCCCCTGTAACACTAGCCTATAAAAAAGAAGAGGGGAGAAAATCTAGACTATGCATAGATTTTCGTGATTTGAATAAAATAGTAGTTCCTCAATCGCAACCATTTCCACTTATAGAGGATTTAATGATAAAAACAAGGAATTGTAAATTTTTTTCAATTTTAGACATAAATTCTGCATTTTGGTCAATTCCATTAAAAGTAGAAGATAGAAAAAAAACTGCATTTGTTACTCAAGAAAATCATTTTCAATGGACCTGTTTACCATTTGGTTTAAAAACTTCTCCTGCAATTTTTCAAAGAATATTAAGTAGCATAATTAGGAAACACAAATTATCAGATTTTACAGTAAATTTCATCGATGATATTTTAATTTTTTCTCGGACATTCACGGAACACATGAAACATTTATCTCTGTTACTGGAAGCAATCTCAAAAGAGGGCTTTAGATTAAAATTCTCTAAATGCAATTTTGCACAGGATTCTGTTAAATATTTAGGTCACATAATAAAAAATAATACAATTACGCCGCTTAAAGATAATTTAATAGCAATAAAAGATTTCCCAATTCCTAAAAAAAAAAAAAATATTCGTCAGTTTCTAGGTAAAATTAACTTTTATGGAAAATACATACCAAATATATCAATCATATTAGAACCGTTACACAATTTGTTAAGAAAAGACCAAAATTTTACTTGGACGAAAATTTGTCAAGAATCTTTTGATAAAATAAAGAATATGCTTTGTTTAAGACCTATATTAGAGATCTTCGATCCAAATTTACCTATACATATTTATACAGACGCCAGTATTCAAGGTATTGGAGCTATATTAAAACAACCACAAAAAAATGGAGAAGAGAAGCCATGTGCATATTTTTCTAGAAAATTAAATGATAGTCAAAAACGGAAAAAAGCTATCTACTTAGAATGTTTAGCAATAAAAGAATCAGTCAAATATTGGCAACATTGGCTCATAGGAAAAAAATTTAAAGTGTTCTCAGATCATAAACCTCTAGAAAAACTAAATATTAAGGCAAGAACCGACGAAGAGTTAGGAGATCTCGCATATTACTTATCACAATTTAATTTTGAAGTTATATATTCACCAGGAAGGGACAATGTAGAAGCAGATAGTTTAAGTAGAAACCCTGTGTTAGAACCACATGTTAACCAAGATGAAGTCTTAAAAATAATAAATTTTCTTAAACTAGAAGAGATTCAAAAAGATCAAGAGGAAAATGAAAACATAAAACTTAATAAAACAAAACTATTATTAAAAAATAAAGTATACTTTAAAAGAATAGGAAAAAAAGAAAAAATTATACTCACTGAAGAATTTAGTAAAAAATTAATTAAAAATATACATTATGAATACTGTCATATAGGGGTGAAACAAATAGAAAATAAAATCAAACCATTTTATACAGCAAAAAATTTAATAAACAATATAAAAAATATTTGTGATAATTGTGAAATATGTTTAAAAAATAAAACTAAAACTAAATTTAAATTTGGATTAATGTCTCATCTAGGCCCTGCCACCTACCCTTTTGAAATAGTCTCTATAGATACTATTGGTGGATTTGGTGGATCTCGCTCTACAAAAACATATTTACATATTTTAGTGGACCATTTAACCAGATATGCTTACATTTTAACATCTAAAACACAAAATGCAAACGACTTTATAAAGCTTGTAAAAAAAGTTATCCCTGAAAATAAAATTGGAATGATTCTGTCTGATCAATACCCAGGCATAAACTCAAAAGAATTTAAAGGTTTTTTAATAAAAGAAAATATACCAATTATCTTTACCGCAGTAAATGCACCTTTCTCCAACGGTTTAAATGAACGTTTAAATCAAACAATAGTTAACAAAATTAGATGTAAAATTAATGAAAAGAAAGATAAAATGGCTTGGACGACTATAGCTCATGAATGTATACAGAAATATAATGAGACTGAACACACAGTTACAGGATTCTCCCCAGTATATTTACTAGAAGGAAAAGTTATTAATATCTTACCAGATGAATTAAAAGAAAAGAAGTTACAAAGTGATTTATTACAAGACAGAAAAATAGCTTTAGAGAGAACTATTAAATCTCACAACTACAATAAACAAAAATTTGATAAAAACAGGAAAAGTTGTCAGTTAAAAGTAGGTGATTTAGTATATGTAGAAAATGGAAACCGGTTAAATAGAAAAAAAACTAGATGAAATAAAAATTGGACCATATAAAATATTAGAAAAATTATCAAACTCAATTTATAAGATAGATACAGGTTACAAAAAAATTGAATCAAACTATTTCCACATTACCAAAATTATACCAATAAAAAACTAATTATCTGCAATTATAAGGGGGGGAGGGGAGATGTAAATGAAACTCTTTGGTTCGTCATTTAAATTTACCGCGCTTTCTCCATATATTATCTGTGGTGACGGCAAAACGATTTGTCTGGATTGTCTAACATGGAGATTGCACTTGATTAATTACTTACTAATAAGTTAACTAATAAGAAACTATAAATAAATAAGATTGTTTGAAGCAATAGCATTAAATGTTGTTTCTCTTTACAGGTTAGTATTTGCATTGTATTTCTTTAAAATATGTTAAGTTTATTAAAATGTGTATGGCAGATTTGTGACACGTTTTCTGTAAAATAAATTTCTCTTTACAGAGCAACAACTTGGCAATTGTTTCACTTATTACATACATATAATCACGTCTATATCCGTTGCGGGGTAGACAGGGCCAACAGTCTTGAAATAACTGATAGGCCACGTTCAGCTGTTTAGCTTACTGATAGAATTGAAATTCATATAAAGTAAAATGATACTCTACTTGTAAAATTGAAATATAAGAATTAATTTTCAATTTGAAACGACATTCTCCCACATAACGACACACCAAACTCTAAAGGCCATACAATTAAGCTGCTCTTAGCGTCGGGTTATCCATTACCCTTTAAATGCAAATTAGGATGTCATGTTACATGACACGGTACATCCTTGCAGACGAAATGGCTAGATTTTGGCGGGAACAATGTTTATATCGCATTTCAGCGATATGCGCCATTATTTTTAGCACGCCCTCATTGTACGGTGTCACCTGTCATATTTATAAAATAACGAACGTACCGTGTGGTTCCCGGCACCAATACAAAAAAGAATAGGACATCTCCATCTCTTTCCCATGGATGTCGTAAAAGGCGACTGAAGGATAGGCTTACAAACTTGGGATTCTTTTTTAGGCGATCTATTCATTAAGCCAAATAGCTGAACGTGGCCTGGTCATTCAGTCTTTTCAAGACTGTTGGCTTTGTCTACCCTGCAAGGGATATAGACGTGACCATACCTAATAAAAGTAATCTGTTATTTTGTCCTAGTTCATCCTACTAATATTATAAATGCGAAAGTTTGTGAGTATGTCAGGATGTCAGTATGGATGATTGTTACCTACTCTTTCACGTAAAAACTACTGAACCGATTACAATGAAATTTAGTATGTGGGTAGCTAAAGACCCAGAATAACACATAGGCTACTTTTTATCCCAGAGTTCCCACAGGATTAATAGGGTTTCCACGCGGACGAAGTCGCGGGCGGCCTCTAGTATTTCTAGTATTACTATATAAGTTTCTTTTTATATTTTATTTTTCACGTCAAATATAATTTTCTATTTTGAAGTCTTCGATTTGTCTGTATGATACACATTATTTTAAATTATTTCCTTTAATTTTTTGACGCTAAACGAGTTTTAATAATAATTTGTTTTAGTTATCATGTTATACACAGATTTAACAGTATTAGCGACATACTGCAACTTAAAAGCATAAATGTAAATATGCCTCTGCCTACTACTCCGGAAAAGAGGCCTGATTCATTCATTAATACCATACAATTTAACCAGATAACACGTGTCGCTGTCAGTCATATCATATACAGAGAGGCAGAACATACATCAAACTATGACAATGCAGTCTTGTTATTAATGTGATATATGACAATCGTTACAAACAATAACTTAATGGGTTAAGTGTTGGATTAATATGTTATAAGGTCACGATCTATTTAGGAACTAGCTGTGCCCGCGACTTCGTCCGCGTGGAATAGTTATTTTGGGCATCATTGAAGCTCTCAAAGATGAATAATTTTCCCCGTTTTTTTTTTCACATTTTCCATTATTTTTTCGCTCCAAAAAGTTGCAGGCGGATGTTATATAGCCTAAAGCCTTCCGCGATAAGTGGTCTATTCAACACAAAAATATTTTTTCAATTCGAACCAGTAGTTCCTGAGATTAGCGCGATCAAACAAATAAACTATTCAGCTTTATAATATTAGCATAGATAAGTTTTGACAATCTATATATAATTACACATTACAAAAACGCAGAACAACTGCTCTCAGCTTAAAAAAGTATATAAGCTGCCCCGTACCATATAATTGACGGCGCGGGTGAAGCCATTTTTTTTGCGCGAAAAACTATCGCTGTCCCGTTTCACGTCAAAATAAAAAGCGAAACAGCGACGGTTTATTGTGCGATAAAAACGGCATCACGCATATTATGTTACAGGGGCTGGTATCTGTATTAATATTAAAAATGCGAAAATGACTCATCCAATCCAGGATCCATGGTCAAAGCCCGGGGCTCCTCTCTAGAGAGGTGAAGATGCAATCGTGACTAAAGCCTAGAGGAAGAAGATTAAAAATGCGAAAATGCTGTCCATTTATCTGTTTCACACACGGTTTAACGACTTAGCTGCTTGATCGATTCCAATGAAATTTTGCGTAAATGTAGTTAATTACTCTAGGAAAAGCAGTCTTTTTTTTCGGTAACGAAAAAACGGAGAATTTTCGTTTAACCCGTGCAAAACTGCAGGCAAGAGCTAGTATTTTCAATAAATATAGTTCGCAGCGCAAGTGTCGAGACCGAGCGATTTGCCTCAAAGCGTAAGTGAGCAATTACACGGGAAATTACACCTCTCAGACATACGTGTGGATGGGCCACTACGCCGTGATTGTACAGTGGGCGGCACGGCAACCACTGCAATTGGTCGCTCCGAGTGGTGTGAAGAGCGTGCATAATTTACCAAACTTGAAACGAGAGGTACCGTGTGGTTCCCGGCACCAATACAAAAAAGAATATTGCCACTCCATCTCTTTCCCATGGATGTCGGAAAAGGCGACTAAGCGATAGGCTTACAAACTTGTGATTCTTTTTTTAGACGATGGGTTAGCATCCTGTCACTATTTGAATCTCAATTCTATCATTAAGCCAGCTTTAGCTGAACGTGGCCATTCAGTGTTCACAAGACTGTTGGCTCTGTCTACCCCGCAAGGGATATAATGTATGTATGTATGTTGATACGAAAGCGCATTATACTGCCACTGTAATGAAAAAGGTTTCAACTTGCATGTGTATTTTTTTTTTTTTTAAGTTAATTTATTTGTTTCCTCTTTGGCTTTAGACCCGGTTGCATCCTCACCTCTGAAGATGAGCCCGGGGGTTTGCCTTTGATTGACCATGGATCCTGGATTGGGTGTGTCAGGTTTTGACACGAAGCGACTCCCATCTGACCTCCGCAACCTTTGCAGGGGAACCTAACCCGTATTGGATACATGGTTTCCTCACGATGTTATCCCTCACCGTTAGAACATCGGTTAGGGTTCAAACTAATGTACGTAACTTTGGAAATAGTCATTGGTACATGGCCGAGGTGGGATTTGAACCTTACCGACCTTACCGATTCGAACACCGACGCTCAAGACGTCTGCGTGTCGTTTGCAATGACCTATATACATACTTATACAAAATAGGTACCGTGTTTGCGTTATATACATACATACATATGGTCACGTCTATATCCCTTGCGGGGTAGACAGAGCCAACAGTCTTGAAAGACTAAATGGCCACGTTCAGCTATTTGGCTTAATGATAGAATTGAGATTCAACTAGTGAAAGGTTGCTGGCCCATCGCCTAAAAAAGAATCCCAAGTTTGTAAGCCTATCCCTTAGTCGCCTTTTACGACATCCATGGGAAACAGATGGAGTGGTCCTATTCTTTTTTATATTGGTGCCGGGAATCACACGGCAATGCGAAATATCGCCAAAAAAAATGGAAACTAAGTACTTACACTTACTTATCAATTAAAAACTTACGCGAAAAATATAAGTTTCATTTAGAATAGAATAGATTGATATTCAAAATTGGAAGCAAGATTTCAATAAGTATGACGTCACATCACTTTTTCTAATTATAACTTCTCCCGCTTTTAGAAGCGGATGTGTTTAAGAAGCGGCGGAACAAACTTCACTGCAGCATTTTCACCGGACGTCAAATTACAAATATCTTTTAAAGGTAATCTCTTAAGGGATTAAAAACAAATTTAATATCATTTCCTTGATTGGCTTGTACAAATGTCCTGGTGTGATTACAGCTGACTCGGTTTCGGAGTAATGTCGGAATTGCCAATTTTGTCACACAAACGGCTTGATGTAAACAATCGTGATTGACGGCTTAATCAGTGTTCGGGAGAATAGCTCTCACTGTCAGAGAGACGAGTCGAGAAAAGTTAAGTCTATTCTTGGAATTACTTCCTATTAGACTAGCCTTCACACCAATTAGTTCAACCTGTCACTATTTGAATCTCAATTTCTATCATTAAGCCAAACAGCTGAACGTGGCCTATTCTTTTCAAGACTATTCACTTCAGCTCTGTCTACCCCGCAGAGGATAAAGTCGTGATTATATCTATGTATGCGTGGTTATTCTGTCTCATGATACAAGCAGTAGACTCATCTCACTGACAAGGAAATGCTTTTCCAATTAACATTTATTTACCTACTAGTTTTTACCGGCAAAACTGCCGGCGGCGGCTGCCCGCGCGAATTTAGCTTCACCTATAAAATGCAAAAAATTTAGCGCCACCTACAAAAAGCAATTAAGATTCTGTTTTTTATTTAAAATTAAGCAAGGAAAAAAAATACCTTCTATAATATTACAGACTCTTATTGTATATCACAACTTTAAAAAGATTGGTTATGAAGAAAAAATAAACAGATAAACTTACTTTCGCTTCTATAATATTAGTATAGATCTGCCAAAATGACAAATTTTAAATCTCTACATACATGCCTGTATACTTCAAACAGTCAGTTTGTTTAAATTATTTTATCTATACTAATATTATAAAGCTGAAGAGTTTGTTTGTTCGTATTTGAAATTGAATTTTTTTTTTTTGTTTAGTAGACCATTTATCGAGAAAGGCTTTAGGCTATTTATCATCATTTAAAAAAATTTATAAAAACGGGGAAATTTTTCCTCCTTGAGGGCTTCAATGATGCCCAAAATAACTATTCCACGCGGACGAAGACACGGGTACAACTAGTTAATTATATAAATATGAAATACAGTATTTATGGAAAACGCAAATCGAATGCTGAAAGCATTTAAAATATTTGTTGGATTCAAATTTACTTTTGCAGTCTCAATGAAAACAATTTAAATCTACCACCAAATCAAAAAAAAGTTGATGTGTGAAAGCCTTAAAATAAAATACAGAAAAATAACATTGGTCTGTAATGGCCTTAAACTTTTGCCCATGCCAACTCATACATAAAACACGGAAATGTACTCATAGTAAATTTAATATTTTTACGCTAAAAACTAACTTTTACTTACAGTTGTTCAGTTAAAATAGAAACTGAGTGTCATTTTATATGTACGGATAAAATTTAATACTGGAAACCTATCTAAAATGGACTTGTTGTTATAGGTTACAACTACAAGGTTTAACTATTTTAACAAAACTTTTTATAGCAAGTCTATATTTTAATATAATAATTCTTATTATTTTCTTGTGGTTTTTAAAATTTGTATCTTGTAATTCAAAAAATTTATTAGCAGTTTTTTAAAAAGCCCGGAATGCCTTAGTTACCAATAAAGAAATAAAATTTTAATGGAACTGCTTTTTTCTAATACTAATATTAATTATTTTACATACATACATACATATCATCACGTCTATATCCCTTACGGGATAGACAGAGCCAACAGTCATCATCAAAAGACCGAAAGGTACTCAGCTTTTTGTCTAACATAACTTATACAAATAAATGGCTAAGTAAATTAGGCGATGAATCACAAGAATTTAATATATATTTTTTTATATTTGCTTCCTTTCGCGAAGAGATAATAAAATTAAATTGCCAAACTGAGCTTGATCACATCATTATTTTTTTTTACTGATTAATAATTAAACAGATGAAATAACTACATATTCATACATACATACATACATATAATCACGTCTATATCCCTTGCGGGGTAGACAGAGCCAACAGTCCTGAGCGGACTGATAGGCCACGTTCAGCTATTTGGCTTTAAGATAGAATTGACATACATACATATTCATACTAACAAAATCGTGATAAAATCCCAAATATAGATTTAAGTAGTTGAAAGAAGTTGTTTATACTGAGACTGATAGGCCACGTTCAGCTATTTGGCTTAATGATAGAAAAAGAATCCCAAGTTTGTAAGCCTATACCTTATTAATTATTTAATATAGTACCTACTTCAGTTATTCTCTAATCAAAGAAGCTTTATAAACAAAATATTTATTTCCTGTCAAATTATTCTTTTTGAAGCTCAAAGCAATTACATTTCATCAACTTCATTACCTTATTTATTTGTTAATTGATCTTAAACCCTTTCAAAGCAACACGAAATCATTAGGAATTCTACGTTGGATCTTTAAATAATTCTGCAAATTAGTCGAGTCGTTTCATTTAACGGCCTAATTAGACAGAATGGTTCGACATTCAGAAACAGTATTAGTGTTATTAAAGTCTGAACGCACACGCGTCGCGACGCGGATACGACTGTGGGGATATTTTCATGCTTCACAAAGTTTCTCGTACATAACTCGTTTCAGATATGTCATGCCATAAGTGCACTCATCATTATAAGCTTAAGAACACGTTACTTATTATCACGTCTATATCCCTTGCGGGACAGACAGAGCCAATGGTCATCATCAAAAGACCGAAAGGCCATATTCAGCTTTTTGTCTAATATAACTATATAAATAAATGGCAAAGTAAATAAGTCGATGAATCACAAGAAGTTAATTTTTTTTTATACTTTCGTGAAGAGATAATAAAATAACTAACTGAGCTTGATCACATCATTATTTTTTTTACTGATTATTAATAACTAGTACATATTCATACTAACAAAATTGTGATCAAATCCCAAATATAGTCATAAGTAGTTGAAAGAAGTTGTTTACACGAGTAATTCATTCACCTGCTTAAGCAGGCACTTTAGAACATTATCTTTTGACAAAAAAAACACCATTTAAGAACGAGATCTGCAGTATCACTGTTCTAGAATGATTGACACGGGCGTTGGACGAAGAAAAATATGGCTTCCAAGCGTTTATTGAGATTGATAGCGGGCTAAGCGACGCCGGACACTCCCTGTATCGGCTTTGCATTTCGCAAATAGGTGTGCTTTAGGAAGCACGGCGCTAATCGCTTTTGAATGGATTTCCTCTGGCCGCACGGCCTTCGGGAACGAATAGGACTATAGCGGCACGTGTTCATTCAAATGGTAACACTTTTATTGATCACTTGACTCCTGTTAGGCATAATATCGAGCATTTAAAATTGTATAGCGCACTGGCCGCTTATAAAAAAAGTTAATATTTAAGTGAAGAAAAATAGTGATCTTCTTTTGTTTAATTTTTCACAATGGTTGTCATGAATTAGAATTACTCACGATATGTTTATGTTTTAGGTTTTTATATTATAGTTTTATTTTGATTTGGCATATTCTTTTAAACAGCGAGAGTTAATTCGCAGGTGTGCTGCTCAAAGTTAGTGGATACTGTTTTTCTAAAAGGAGGAACGCATAATAAACTGAAAGTATGACAAAACGTTTTAAAAAATACTAGGCTTTAGTATTTTTTAAAACTAGTTTTAAATAATACTAAAACCCTACTTTTTAGAATATTGGAAGCAACATTCTTCATCATCAACTCCAATCCCCAGCGTCACCGCAAGCCACTGGGTATCACAGCACCTAGCCTGGCGGAAGATCTTCCCTTTGATGGCAGTCGAGCCGAAACATCGCTCCCGCTACAAGAAAAATATCGCGTGCGCCGGTGTTAAAAAAAAGCATTGTTTTGTAATTTCCAAATAATTCCTCTTACACACAAAGCAATTCCCGAACGATTGTTTGAATAGATCAAGGGACACATTGTGCCCGCTATCGGATTAATCCGGTTATTGGAGCCGGACAAAACGGGAAAATAATCGGCTCCGGGCGACACGCCGCGTTTTGTTTCGCTACATTTAATAAAACTCTAGCCTGGTTGGCAGATTCCAATCAACGTTTAGTTCGGGACGGACATTTATTGATTAAGGGTTAATAGTAAGTACGTACTGAAAAACTAGTACACCTTAAGGTGCGGCATAACAGTTGAAAATGTAACTGGGATATTGCAAAGATGAATAAAAGACATACATACATATGGTCACGTCTATATCCCTTGTGGGGTAGACAGAGCCAACAGTCTTGAAAAGACTGATAGGCCACGCTCAGCTATTTGGCTTTATGATAGAATTGAGATTCAAATAGTGACAGATTGCTAGCCCATCGCCTAAAAAAGAATCTCAAGTTTGTCCCTTAGTCACCTTTTACGACAACCATGGCAAAGAGATGGAGTGGTCCTATTCTTTTTTGTACTGGTGCCGGGAACCACACGGCACAATGAAAAAACAACAAATAATAAAAGAACTTGTGGAAATACAAGCGCCGTGTGGTTTCAGGGAATAGAAAAAAGGAGAGGTTACAAAGGTAATATCGTGGTGTATAGCTACCATGTCACAAGCTAGGCACGCTCGTTTATCTAGTTAAGGTTGATTGAAACAGATTATTTTAGCGATTTTAGACCACCTGTGTAACTTGAAGCCTATATTTTCCTTTAGTCAATTAACTTCGAGTTTCAATATCGAGGCGAAAGTTCCTTTCTAACACCTGAGTTACTCCTGCATCGTAACCATAAGGACCCTGGCTTCTTCCACCTCGAAGAATAAACACTAGAAAGTTGAATTTACAAAATAGCCAACAAAAACGACCGCCATTAGTCTTATTCCAGCTTAAGTTTATCCTTTCCTTGTACTTATTTTCTTACCTTAAAGCTAGTTATTTCTGCCAAGGAGAACTAACAAACTCGTGATAAACAGACTGTAACTGGAATTTATTTCTGCATAATGGAGAAGCGAGACTGGCTTCGTTTTGTTGCGCGGGGTATCTGCATTGTTGACTTTCGTTGGTTTTTTTACATTGGTCTATTTATATATATATATATATAATATATACCATATATATACCTATATGGTCTAATTATATTTATCGCATAGCCCAAACCGACCATTTCTGGAATTTCTCAAAGTACACTTTCATATGATTACAGAGTATATTGAAATAGCTTACCTATTAAATTTTTGTGTATTTCTATAACTTTACAAACGTGGGTCTGACTTGATGATATTTATTAAATTTGAATTGAATCTGTTAAGTGACTTTATTAGTTCGTAGAAAATTAAAATTGGTCTAGTAGTTTCCGAGATATTTACATTTTTGTTAAATGTTACAAAGTTCGCGAGGTTCGAGGAGACTTAGTTAGGTATGCTTCATCGTGAAGATAAGAAAATATCATTAGGGATCAAATACTGACCTTTTGGTATGACGGACTGCCATTTAAATAACTGTGCCGCAAAAGTAATGAGATAACCTATAATTACTTTTGTAATTTACTTTACCTTGTTATTTCAAGAGTGAAATCACCTAGAGTCAAACCAAACACAGATCGTTTCAACTTTTCATGAAATATTCACATGAAAACCTATTGTGTAAAATGTTCATTCAAACTTTTCACTTTCCAAAGCCAATATCGTAAAAAAGCTATTCGCTCAAGTACACATTTAGAATGCAACGTACATATGTAACGTGTATGCTTTTTGGGGGTCGATTCTCGTATTCCAATTTCAATGTGTTCAAATAATTTTCTTACGAATAAAAAAAATATAAATGAATTTTCGGTGAGGTTGAAAATACAAGTCACGTCATTGTTTTATATTACAAGGAATCAAAGCGCACAAATCCGAATATATAACCTATTTGCAGCGTTAAACTTTATATTATTGGCAATACATATTTTTTTTTATTTAATATTAAAATCTCATATAAATATATTAATCTGAACAATGTGTTCTCTCGATAACATTTCTATTTTAAGTTCGGATATTTGTGAAGTTGACGTTTTTGAAGAAAATGCTGCAGTACAGTTTGTTACCGCTTCTTATGCACTGACGCCTTGAAAGCGGCAGTAAACTTAGTTTTAAGTAATTTATTTGACGTCAACCAATGTTGTGAAACCAAAAATATTTGACAATTTTTAAGCGATGTGAAGTATCCTATAATAATGAATAAAAATTTTAAATTTGAATTTGAGTTAATTTTTAAAAAAGCTTTAGACATTTTGTTAAATTATTGAGTTTTTGCCCGCGATTTCGCAACCAGCTACATAGGTGAATCAACATTTTCACATAAAATCTATTGTTACTTTACAAAGTTATTTTCGAACGTTGATTATTTACGATCGACAGAGAATCGGGCCTCCGCTGCGGCGCCTCGGAACCGGGTTACGAGGCTAAGAGCCGCTCGGTGGAGCCCTGAGGACTCTCAATGAACAATGCGCCCCGCACCCCGCGCCCCGGGCCCGCCATCACCATCGCCAATATTCCCAATGCCCACTCCCGCTTTTTGGCCGCCACTCGTTCGACGATCAAAGCTTTTTAGCGTATTTTTAGCTTTGGAATGTCGTTAGAGTTGTCTATGAGTAAATGTTTCAAAGTAGCTTTTATGTTTTTGTAATGAGTTAAAATAAGTTGGCTTGGCTTCAGAGCTAACCAAGACATTTTTGTCACATAAGTGGGAGGCGAAAACTAGTGAAAAGTGCGCATGATTTAGTAACACAAAATGCAAGAATGTTTGTCAGTTTTTTTTTAATATTTTATGATTTTGAATTTGTAATCTGGGCAGTGCAATTGTAAATAATAAAATGAAAATTTGCTTATTTATGCCATGTGGGTTCCGGCACCAATATAAAAGAATAGGATATCTTTCCCCTCATCAAAGGCGACTAAGGGATAGGCTTATAAATTTGCGATTCTACTTTTACGGGCTAGCAACCTGTCCCTAGTAGAATCTCAATGTTGAACGTGGCCTATCAGTCAAATGGAATACACTTCAATTTTGATATTTTGCATTAATTAGTCCGAACTTAGTAATACCTCTAAAAGGTCCTCCACAAAGCATAAAAAACGAGGATAGAGTTAATAAAATGAAACGACAGGAATCTATAAAAGATTCAAATCGCAACGTTTAAACGCCGGTATTTGCCGTTTTTTCGGCAATAAAAGCTATTGAATTATAGCTTTTTCAATTATCCAAATATAAACTTAGTACCTAAGTGCCGTGTAGTTCCTGGCACCAAAAAAAAGAATAGGACCACTTCATCTTGTTCCCTTAGATGTCGTAAAACTAAGGTCAATGCTTATAAACTTGGGATTTCTTTTCAATACTGTTGTCTTCCCCGCAAGGTATATATAGGTCATTATATATATATGTCTACGCAGTAAATGATAATGACGTCAAACCCAAGATCTTTTGTAAAAATAGCACTTAAGATCCAAGTTCTTCAACATTGTTGTTCTTACCGTAACAAAGACAAATGCGTGAGACCTAATTAATGATTCCCACCAGTCCCACCTTTGTTTCGAAGAGAACAAACGTGCTTTAAAAGCTTGGGGGAGCTTGAAGGGACGCGGGCCGTGCTTTATCGCAGTGCGTGCCCGAAAGCTCTTCATTAATAAATTGACCAATTTCTTGAGGGCACTCGCCTTAACCCCGTTTTGCCAGAAAATCGTTTTTACATACATACATATCATCACGTCTATATCCCTTGCGGGGTAGACAGAGCTAACAGTCTTGAAAATACTGAAAAGCCACGTTCAGCTGTTTGGCTTAATGTTAGAATTGAGATTCAAATAGTGACAGGATGCTAGCCCATCGCATAAAAGAAGAATCCCAAGTTTGTAAACCGATCCCTTAGTCGCCTTTTACGACATCCATGGGGAAGAGATGGAGTAGTCCTATTCTTTTTTCTGTTGGTGCCGGGAACCACACGGCAAACGGTTTTTTTTTTACATAAATTTATATTTATTTTACTCGATAGAGAAACAGGAATTAAGCATTTTCTGGTGGTGAGTACGTGTATGTGGTAACAGAATTCGGTAGGTAATAGAAAAAACAAATTCTCGGACTGTTCAGAATGCCTACGCAATTGTGAAAGTTTGAAAAATATTTTAATGGTTCACACAATTTCAATGGTTCCTGTGTTTCTTATAAATCTCTTGTATCTCGTTTTTATCCGCTAAGCATTTATTCTGAATAACTTTTGGTTATATTTATATTATGATCAAATTACAAAACAGATATGTCTAAGCTTTATAACATACGTATATATATAGCTTTGGTAAACAACTTTATTCGGCCTAAAATATATAAACGAGTAAATTTAACGAAAGGAAAAAATAACTTTCGAAAGTTCATTTTATAAATATATACAATTGCCATGCCACAAAATTTTAATTACGTAAAAGTGTAACGGTGCCGTGTGGTTCCCGGCACCAATACAAAAAAGAAGAGGACAACTCCATCTCTTTCCCATGGATGTCGTAAAAGGTGACTAAGGGATAGGCTTACAAATTTTGGGATTCTTTTTAGGCGATAGGCTAGCAACCTTTCACTATTTGAATCTCAATTCTATCATTAAGCCAAATAGCTGAACGTGGCCATTCAGTCTTTTCAAGACTGTTAGCTCTGTCTACCCCGCAAGGGATAAAGACGTGACCAAATGTATGTATGTATGTATGTAAAAGTCTCACTCCGTTAATTCATTACGCTTCGCCAATCCATTCCCTTTTTCACTTATTTACAACGGAGTCCTAAAACCATCTGGAAGTTTGAAGTGATAAGTCTGAGGGACCAGTATTTATTTCACCTGAAAGGCATGCCCGCGTTTAAGACAAGCCAATTTATTGCTGTATCGATAAGATTTGTGCGAGACACCCGTAATGTAGGTAAGGGAAAGTGTTTTTGCCGAGCGAGAATTACTACAAATTGTTTTTATTCCGTTACGAAACGGGCAACATTGAAAGTCAAGGTCAAGGTCAGGTCAATAGCACTAAACTGAAGATCTGACAAAAGGGTAATCAATTTGAATCTCAATTCTATCATTAAAGCCTAACAGCTGAACGTGGCCAATCAGTCTTTCCGAAACTGTTGGCTCTGTCTACCTTGTGAAAGATAAAGACGTGATTACATGTATGCACCTATATATGTATTCTTCTTTAAGCTGATGGGCTAGCAACCTGTCACTATCTGATACTCAATTCCTTATTATGACATCAGTGTTTACTTTATTTTTAAGTAAAGAAGTATTTAACGCACACTAATTGTTTTTAGTAGAGGTAGAGAAAGAAAAGAGGTAGTCTCTGCCTACCCCTCCGGGACAGAGGCGTGATTTTATATATGTATGTATGTAATTGTTTTTTATTAGATATGTAAATAGATAGAGTACCCTTTGTAGCTTATAAATTATAACAAAAATAACTTATACACGAATCTAAAATTAATTCCCCTCCAAACTTTTGCACCTATGCGGCGTATAAAACCGCTCATCGTTTGCAAATGTTTACGTCGTCATTACCGTATCGCGAAGTGGTTAGAGCTGATAATACCTCTAATGAAGCGGGTTGAGGCTCCCCCCCTCACCCCGCCTCACCCCCGCTGGCATAATTACTCCGCATTAAGTTCCTCGTGTGATGGTAAGGGCTAATATTACGGGGAGTAATAGTCAGCTTTTGTTTTTCAATTTTCAGATAAATACATACATATGGTCACCTTCATTTCCCTTGCGGGGTAAACAGAGCTAACAGTCTTGAAAAGACTGAATGACCACTTTCAGCTATTTGGCTTAATGATAGAATTGGGATTCAAATAGTGACAGGTTGCTAGCCCATCGCATGGGAAAGAGATGGAGTAGTCCTATTCTTTTTTGTATTGGTGCCGGGAATCACACGGCACTTTCAGATAGATAGCTATGTATGTTTAATTAATGCAGTTAAATATATTTCAAAATTAGTGTAGGTTTTTACGTGGGATTTAATTTTAAGGCGATACCTGTCTATATTTGAAACTCAATTATTCAAACATTTACCTACGACTATTCTATCTGACACGGCAGGAATAAAAACCTAATTATACGTATGGTCTCGTATGTATGAAATTGTATTGTCCCGTCATTTATATCAAAAGATAGTTTGTTTCCTCTGTTATACATGGTGTAAGAAAAATGGGCATAAATCTGCACATGAGCGGTCCATATCCTACGTATCTTGATCAAATTGAGGACGTCCTGGCAAAGGATCGTGGAAAGATGTGGTCTCTGCCTACCCCTCAAAAAGGCGTGATTTTATGTATGTATCGGTCTATGAAAAAGAATAACTTGTCCCTCGGAGCTTGGGGAAAACTCCGAAAATAATATCTTTGATTCATCATACAAGAAGTGATAAATTTATTATAGTAGTACAAAAAAATTATGTCGATCATTTTTGTAATGATAATGATACATGGTTACACAAAGTATTATTATTATGATTGTGCTTCATCAGAGATCATTACTATTTGATACAAGTCAATTAAACCAAATTAACTCACTACACTTAATATTGACACATCGTTAAGATGGCGCCCGTTAGCGAGTCCCGTCACGTGCTTGCTGGCTGCTCATCACCGCTCATTATCTATTCCTGGTCTCATTAAAGCGCACTTATACTCGATTGCATTATAAGCTATTAAACTTTGACGGCGTCTGTGGCGCAGTGATAATGCACCGGAGTGCCCGGGTTCGAATCTCGGCCAGGGTTGGCCATGAGAAACGAACTTTCTCTGATTGACCTGAGATTCAAGCCAAACAGCTGTACTTGGTATTTTCAAGACTGTTAACTCTGTCTACTCCGCAAGGGATGTAGTCGTTTTTATTATGTATATCTGTTTCTTAAGTCGCCTTTAGATTAAAATAAGTCTGTTCTACTCTGCCAGTAAACACACGGCTACATTTGTGTATTGTTGGTACACTTTTAAATATGGCTCACTGTAAAAGTATTTTACAATATTTTATCTGTGGCGGCCAACGCGGCCAAGTTTATGAGCCGGGGCGCACTAACTCTTCTCTAATGACGTTACTGCCTTTTAAAGTTTTAATGCCAACTTCTTGTTTGATAAATAACACTCTGTTTCAATTTCCTATTAAATTCATCCTCAACATTCTGGAGAGGAGCCCGGAGTATGTCTTTGGCTATGGATCTTGGATTGGGTGAGTCAGGTTTTTACACGAAGCGACTCCCATTTGACCTCCACAACCGTTGCTGGTAAACCTGACCCGTATTGGATCGATCATGGTTACACATCCAGTTATCTGAATGTGCAGGTTTCCTCACGATGTTTTCCCTCACCGTAAGAGCATCGGTTAGTATTCAAATTAATGTACATAACTTCGAAAATAGTCAATTGTACATGGCCAAAGTGGGATTCGAACCTGTGCCATTCTTCGCATCACGCATTTTAACCGGGCGTCTTACCGATTCGGCCATCGACGCTCTTCAATTGTTTCTCTTCGCTTATTTCTCCATTAGCTACGAGACATTAAATTACATGAAAGGATTACTCCACACGATGCGAAGTGCTTAAGTCAATTCCTAGGGAGACCGGGAAGGGCGTCCCGAAGCAATAACAGGAGCCCTACAACCCCGGATAAGCTGGATAGTACGTGTTCCGGTTACCTCTGTTTGTCGATACTCGATTTGTGCCGTGTGGTTCCCAGCACTATAGAATAGGATCACTCCCATCTCTTTGTGATGAATATCGTACGCGACTTAGTACTCACTTCTATATCCTTTGCGGGGTAGACAGAGCCGACAAACAGTCTTGAAAAGACCACCTTGTAAGGCCACCTTCAGCTGTTTGGCTTAATAATAGAATTGGGATTCAAATAGTGACAGGTTGCTAGCCCATCGCCTAAAAAAGAATCCCATGTTAATTAATGTAAAGTCTTTTTTGTATTAGTGCTGGGAACCACACGGCATATACTATGTCCTATTTCATACTCTTTTATTCATTTGAATGGAATTAAGATGAATCTTACTTGGTACTCCTACTGAAATCATGTCATAATTATCAGATATGTTGGACTTAAATAAAACGGATTTTTTAATTATCTCTTTTACAACATTTTGCAATTGGTCGCTATCATGGCTGTAGGTCTGAATTTCAACAGAAAATTATTTCGACAGGGTCACTAATAAATTAATTTGATAAATGGCCATTGGACACTGCATTCGACGACCGACGAAAAACTATATTCATCTTTATTCAGATCAAAATCATTCATTGCGCTGTCAATTCAGAATGTTCATAGCTACCACAAAATATTTAGTGTACAGAAGTGCTTATACAACTTCTACAATTACAGTGCGCTTTATAAACACTTAGATTTTTATTAAAATATTTTGTTTTATTTTTAAATGACTTTAATTTATATTTTCCTTACTTAAACTTTGGGGATTTATAAAGTAAACATGCATGTATTATTATTGAAGTTGTGACTTGGTTTATAATGAGAAATTTGTGTTGATCACGTTCAATAAAAAAATACTAGACTGAACAATTACACACTGTCAAAAGGTATCCGTAATATAAATAATAGTATTCAACAACAAAAAGTTTACTTCTTAATTATTTTATCTTCCGTCGTCAAAAAAGAAGGCGGTTACCTACCTACCTAAGAAGTCATTATCCTTACTCGCCTTCAGTTGTTAGGAAATGACGTGTTAAAGCTAACTTTTTTGCAAAGCTTCTCTTCTGTACCCTTTTTAATTTACACTGAACGGCCGTAGGAGTGCGTGAGAGAGCAATTTCCCGCTTTGAAAATTGACGTGCATTGAATTTATTGACTTTTAATATTTCAGTGGCTTGTTTTATCCGGCTATTGCGTTGATCGGCTTTGGCTCCATTTCAACAATATTCTCTCGCAATATTTTATTTTTTAGAATGGAGAACCCTTTATTAAGTATATTGGATAAGACTTTAGAATAGGACCACTTTATCTCTTTCGTATGTATGTCATAAAGGCGACTATGGAAAGGCAACCTGTAACTATCTGAATTTGAATTTCATCATTAAGCCATGTAGTTAATTGTGGTTTTCTAGTCTTTTCAATGCGGGCTATGCCTACAAAAATATTAATGTAGGTAGATTAAGTACCAACACCCTTATCGCCTAGGTACGACGAATTGTTATTTTAATTTTCAATTGTTTTAAGATTTTTAGTTTATTTTGAAATCTGTTTATTTTTTTTTTTCTAAATTATTGTAATTCGTTTTTCCAAAACTCCTGTTTAGTTTCCTTCCTCCCAAATGTTGACTGGAAGAGATTGCATTAGCGATAAGTCCGCCTTTGTACCATCTCTGTCTGTTTTGTAAGTTTTACTCTAATGGTCCAATAAATAGTTCTATCTATCTATCTATAAGCCTATCCCTTAGTCATGTGATTAAGACAATAATAAAAATAGTTCAATACATGCAAAGTGGGGCAATTACGAAATATATTCGTATCGATAACGCAAATCGACACTCCTTCAATATACTCATATATTCTCCGGCGTATTGGCATGCAAATTAACTGAGAGCCTCTTCACTCCACACGTTTCTCGGGCCATATTAATTTCGCCCGCGTCTACTCAGACAATCCATTTTACACATCGACTCGTTTTCATTTCATTTATACCGGCGACAGTTTCATTTTACGCATTTTTAATAATACGACCATTTATTTATTTTAATTTTATTGTACAAAATACAAATGTATAATATGCACGATTGGCGGACTTGAAACATACATACATATGGTCACGTCTATATCCCTTGTAGGCTAGACAGAGCCAACAGTCTTGAAAAGACTGACGTTCAACTATTTGGCTTAATGAAAGAATTGAGATTCAAATAGTGACAGGTTGCTAGCCCGTCGCCTAAAAAAAGAATCCCAAGTTTGTAAGCCTATGACTTAGTCGCCTTTTACGACATCCATGGGAAAGAGATGGAGTGGTCCTATTCTTTTTTGTATTGGTGCCGGGAACCACACGGACTTAATGCTAGAAGCATTAGGTACCTACCAGTCTACCATTGCGTATTTCATTTGTTTATGTATAACAATATTTCTTAGCTTATCAAATCGTTTGTAATTCGCCTCAAATTCGATTTCGTAAAAGGCGACTAAGGATTAGGCTTATATACTTGGAATTCTTCTTTTAGGCGATGGGCTAGACACCTTGCACTATCTGAGTCCCAATTCTATCATGAAGCCAAATAGCTAAACGTGGCCTATCCGTACTTTTAAGTATAAGTCCCAAGTTTATAAGCATTTCCCTTCGTCGCCTTTTACGACATCCATGGATAGAGGTGGAGTAATCGTATTCTATATATATTTGTGCCTGAAACTACGCGGCACATACTAACATACATATAATCATGTAGACCGAGTTATATGTATGTATGTTGATACAGAGTTGGTAGCAGGTTACTATCACCTACAAGAAGAATCCAAAATTATAAGCCTTTCCCTCAATTGGCTTTTACGAAGACTAATTAATTTAAATAAAATAATTTATTGATGGAAGCATCAAGTAGATAGTCTGACCTATAAATTTTTTTTGAAAGAGACTAGAAAAAATCAGTACGTTAAAAACTATTATTTTGTCCCTTATTTGCTTTCTAAGAAACCCACAAAAAATCACTGTTACATATAATGGCGGCGGTAAAACAAGTTTATAAAATAATTTAATTTATTCCGGGCATGCATGATGTTTTGGAAATGTAAATTTAAACTTATCCCTTAATTAGACTGCCCGCAAACTAGCCCCAGTATATTAATTAAGGTCTTCTACGAACTCATTTAGTCGCATTTGACTTAAAAGCATTTTCATTAGTTCTTTTAACAACGCGCTATAAATGTATCGTATCCTTTTAAATATTTGTAAGGCAACGTCTCGTCTGGTGGTAAGCGGTTACCGGCGTCAATGAGATTCGTAACATATACATACATATAATCACATTTTTAATAGAATAGAATAGATTTATTTTAAAAATTGGATACAAGGTATCACTTATTGACGTCACACAAAATATATAGGTACATATGTATATTTAAATGTATATAGGGATAAAGACGTGATTATATGTATGTACGTATATGTATGCAATCACATTTTATCACTTACGGGATAGACAGAGCCAATAGTCTTGCAAAGACTGAGATACTACGTTCGGCTGTACGGCTTAATGATGGAATTGAAATTCAAATAGTGACAGATTGCTAGCTCATCGCCTAAAAGAAGAATCTTAAGTTTATTAGCATATCCCTTAGTCGTCTTTTACGGCATACATGGGAAAGCACACCGTGAGGTTAACTCAATCTATTTAATGTGTCCCGGGAGCCGCGAACAAGCTAGTTTGTAATATTTTTTTCTTTTTTATGCCATTCATACCAAAATTTTCCTCTTATATCGAAGTTGTGCGAATTATTCACAAGTCGAATATCAAAGAAACATTCTATATGAAATGTTTTTATGGAAAATATTCGAACCGGAATTTTAAGAACGATTGAAAAATAAGTTATTTTCGGTCGAATCTGCCCGAGAGTTACTCAATGTTTACGAAGTGTGGCGCTGTGGTAATTAATGAGGTATCTATCATGGCGTCCCCATAATCAATCAAAGCATTTGCCAATTGTTTAAGAGTGAAATATAGGAATATTAACGGGACAGTCCGGGACCATTACTCTTAAATTGTAAAGTAAGATCAATTAATTAGCAAAATTAACTATGTCATACTTCTGTGTCGTTTATAACGATTTACGACTTGATTCAGAATAAGATCCAAATTATATTTTGTTTATTATTAAGCGGTTCTTATGACATGAATGAAATTTAAAATCTATATCTATACTAATATTATAAAGCTGAAGATTTTGTTTGTTTGAACGCGCTAATCTCAGGAACTACTGGTTTGAATTAAAAAAATCTTTTTGCGTTGAATATACCATTTATCGAGGAAGGCTTTAGGCTACATTACATGACGCTGCAATTTTAGGAGCAAAGAAATAATGGAATATATGAAAAAAAAAGGGGAATATTATTCATCCTTACGGGCTTCAATGATGCACAAAAAACTATTCCACGCGGACGAAGTCGCGGGCACAGCTAGTTACTTCATAAGATATATATCATACATACATACATACATAAAATCACGCCTCTTTCCCGGAGGGGTAGGCAGAGACTACCTCTTTCCACTTGCCACGATCTCTGCATACTTCTTTCGCTTCGTCCACATTCATAACTCTCTTCATACAAGCTCGGCGGTTTCGGGTACTTTTGACCTGACCCTTTACCAGGACGTCCTTAATTTGATCAAGATACGTTCGTCTAGGTCTTCCCACTCCGACCTTTCCCTCCACACTCTCCTTGTATATCTGCTTAGTCAACCTGCTTTCATTCATCCTCTCCACATGACCGAACCATCTTAACATACCCTTTTCTATTCCTGTAACTACATCTTCTTTCACATCACAACATTCCCTTATCACGCTGTTCCTTATCCTGTCACTCAATTTCACACCCATCATACTCCTTAACGCTCTCATTTCCACTGCATTTATTCTGCTTTCATGCTTCTTTTGCCATACCCAACTTTCACTCCCATACATTAATGTCGGGACCAACACGCCCCTGTGCACAGCCAGTCGAGCCTTTTTGGATAGTTTCTGACTGCTCATAAAGGCATGCAAAGCTCCATTCACCATGTTCCCCGCGTTCACTCTCCTTTCAATATCACTATCATACTTGCCATCTGATGTAAACTTTGATCCTAGATATACAAACTCTTTCACTTGCTCCACTTTTTCTCCTCCAATCAAAATATTACATGCTGTCATTTCTTTCTCCATTTCAAAAACCAGTGTTTTAGTTTTACTTACGTTCACTTTCATTCCTTTCTCTTTTAAAGCTTCATGCATACAGTCTACCATCTCCTGTAACTCCTCCGCTGATGACGCCAGTATAACCTGATCGTCGGCATAGAGCAGACATTTGACGAGTAACTCATTCATCCTTAATCCACTTTTAGACTCTTTCAAATCTGTCAAACAGCTATCCATAAATAGGTTGAACAGCCACGGTGACGCAACACATCCTTGCCTAACGCCTTTCTCAATCTTAAACCACTCAGTGTGCGCTCCGTTTATCCTGACACAAGCACTCGAATCCTCATATAAGGATTTCAGTGCTCGTATCAAGAGACTGCTCACCCCATGCATAGAAAGTGCTGACCACAATTCATTCCTCTCAACTCTGTCATAGGCCTTTTCCAGATCTACGAATGTGCAATAGACTTTTTGACTCTTGGCCAAAAACTTTTCGGCTATGCACCGCAAGGAAAAGACCTGATCAGTACATCCCATTCCCTTTCGAAATCCCGCTTGAGCATCCCATATTTTGTCATCAGTTTCATTCCTGACTCTATTAATCAATACCTTAGCATACAATTTGCCGACGACGCTAAGCAGGCTTATACCACGATAATTTTTGCAGTCCAGCTGTGACCCTTTTCCTTTGTAAAGTGGCACGATAACAGCCTTACACCAATCTTTTGGTACTCGGCCGCTTCTCCAACACAAATTGAAAAGGCAGTACAACTGACTAGCTACTACGCCTTTTCCTGCTTTAAGCATCTCGACCGACACTCTATCACACCCAGCAGCCTTTCCCGCTTTCATACTCTTAAGTGCTTCCACAATTTCGAACATTTCAATTTCGCCTTCCATCTCATTCTCTTTTTCTTCGCTATAGCAGAAATCTTTCTTATTTCCTTCCTTTTTTTCAAATAAACTTTCAAAATAGTCCTTCCATATCTTTAGTACACATTCTTCTCCTTTCACAACGCTACCATCCTGGCATCTGATCCTAGTCAGCTCTCTGGTTATAGTATTTCCTCGGGCTGACCTTACGGATTTCCAGAATACTTTCAGATTTGACTGAAAGTCTTCTGATAGCCTTTTATCAAAATCCTCTTTATACTCTTCTTTCTTTCTAATCACAGCTTTCTTAACCAAATCTTTCATTTTCTTATATTCCTTACGTGCTTCATTCACATCTTCATCTATAACCTCTTGCATTCTTAAGTTAGCTTTTGCTGCTAACAAATCCAGCCATGCTTTCTTCTTTAATCGCACAAGTTCTTGCACATCTTTACTCATCCACGCATTTTTGTGATTTTTTCCTTTCCTTCTTCTACTTACACCACACACTTCAACAGCTACTTTCACAATTCTTTCTTTAAATTCCTTCCATCCATCTTCAATATCGCTCATTTCCTCTAAATCTTCAAATTCATCCTTCAGTCTATTAATATACTTCTTACCTACATCCATATCTTGCAAATTTTCTACTTTTACTCTTTCCAAAGCGCTGGTTTGCTCCCTTACCCTGTGCCGCCAGCGATTGAAGATACCCCTTATCCGGGATATCACCAGTAAATGGTCCGAGTCAATGCCAGCACCGCGATATGCACGGGTATCCAGCACTTTGTTCTTCAATCTTTCATCTACAATCACAAAGTCTATCATACTTTTTAAAATACCTTCCACTCTTGTGTAGGTGTGGATCTCTTTATGTTGAAACATTGAGTTCGACACAAAAAGATCCCACTCTAGACAAATTTCTAATACACTTCTTCCATTATCATTCACTTTTTCGTCACCAAACGCACCAAGCACCTTTTCATATCCATCACGCTTTACACCCACCCATCCATTAAAATCACCTAACATAATAATCTTCTCATTTGGCTTGGTAACTTTCAATACTTCTCTTACACTATTCCAGAACTCCTCGTTTTCGCTTTTTGCTGATGTTGTACCCCTCGAACCCACATCCCAAGGTGCATAAACACCTAGAACGAAGATCCGAGTGATTCCAACTTTCAGCCTAATCCATAGAAGACGAGGGCTGACACACTCATACTCATTCACGCACTCAGCCATTCGTGCAGAAAGAATTAGACCGACCCCTTGACAGCCTCGGCTGGTACTGGAAATTCCAGACCAATACGCCGTGTAAGGGCCGTGCTGCGTCGCGTCGCATCCTTTCCGCTTCGTTTCATTCACGCACAACACATCCAAACGTCTTTCATCCATCATCTGGCATACTTCCTCAATCTTATCCTTCATTCCTCCTCTTACATTCATCGTCGCAAAGCGGCTTTCAGCAGACCGCATACCGCTCCCGCCGGGAACGAGACGTGATGGGGTGCGGACACCATCGCCGCCATTTATATGCTTTTTAAGGTTCATAATGCGATTCCCACGAGACGCTAGGGAAAAATTTTGTCCGCCCCAGCAGAGCCCCGCATGCCAGGGTAAGGCTAGCCATTACCTGGGGGTCGCCCAACCCCATGGCGGAAGTGGCACGCTCGAGACTAGGCTCGCCCCTAGCCATGCATCCATCGGCGCGGCAGACCTTAGATTGGCAGTTTGAATTGGCAGATCGAAGTTCAAAAATCGATTCATCCAATCAGGGACGTGGGACAGTGGAGCTGTTTTTATCGCGCAAAAAAACTATTGCTGTCCCGTTTTACGTCATTATGAAAAGCGAAACAGTGGTAGTTTTTCGCGCGATAAAAACTACACCGCGCGTGCTATGCCACGGGGAAGCTGGCGGTTATAACGTATCAACGGAGACGCAATATAGTACGAAAGCTGTTGTCATAGTAAGGCTTATATTCGAGTGCGCGGGCGGCGGAAAGCGGGGAGGGCTGTATGCGGATGATCACCGACTGAAATCTATCTTCATTACAGCGCCTTCACAATTGACGGAATGCGAAAATTTTGGCAAAAACATCGAATTTCCCTATTTTGTTAGTGTTTGTAGGCGGAAAGGATGATAACAGATCTGAATCCCGCGGGTAACATAGGTTTTTTTGTTATTCAGAAATGATACCAAATTAAATGGCAAAAGGTCACGGTTAAGGGCAAGTCTGCGTATATTTATAGTATTATCATTTATTTTACGTATTTCGACAGTTAATAATTTTCTTACAACCTAAACATATCATCATGTGCCGTGTGATTCCCGTCAATAATAAAAAAAAAACAGGACCACTCCATCTCGTTTCCATGAATGTCGTAAAGGCGACTATGGGATAGGCTTATAAACTTGAGATTTTTCACACTATTTGAATCTTTTTTTTTTTAATTTACTCAGATTGAGTTAGCCTCGAAGTAATCTCAATTCTATCATTAAGGTGACCTTGGCTTATTAGTCTTTTCAAGAATGTTAGCCCTGTCTACCCCGCAAGGTATATAGACGTGATTATATACTTTATAAACATATCATTGTTAAAAAAGCATACTTAGTCCGTCGTCAAAATTTTCTGCGAGTAATGTTATGAGCGTAATTTTTACTTACAAATTGGTACACACTGGTACAATTACAAGGGCCACTCGCACACTAATTTGTGCCTACTCCCCAACATCTTCCTTATCCTAAAACAGCTAAATAATGGCAATACAAACAATAGCTTCCGGTCGTAACATTTAACCGAAATACGTGCTCTATTACAGCAGCGGTAGTAACAAAACTCGCGACGTAAAGGGCATCGGAACGCAGCAATTCTCCCGCGCCACTTAGACAATTGGGCCATCTGTTTTTGTTTACCAGGCGGAGAGGAGTCCGGGCTATATGAAGTATAGTAGAAGTTTGGATAGAAGGCCGTAAAGGATATGTTTTGATCAAATCGGTGCGGTGGAAGGTCAAAAGTAAGATAGATACATACATACATATAGTCACGTCTATATCACTTGTGGGGTAGACAGAGCCAACAGTCTTGAAAAGACTGAAATGCCACGCTCAGCTATTTGGCTTAATGATTGAGAATTGAGATTCAAATAGTGACAGGTTGCTAGCCCATCGAATACAAGTAGAATCCCAAGTTTATTAGCCTATCCCTTAGTATTTTATTCTGATATTTTTGTAGACAGTTACGAATTATGTTAAATAATATTTACAAATTTTTCTGTTCCTATAACAGTTGAATTTCTGTGCCCTCTGTTACTAGGTGTTATAGCCACAGAGAAAAAGTAATTAATATTCATAATAGCGCGAAGAGACCACTGTTTATCCATCTCACTGTTTTATGATAACGCAATTTCTTGTAATTGATGGTGGGTTATTCTGGGCAGAGGGAAATTTAGTAACTCATCGATAGACATTGTTCCGTTGAGGCTTAATTCTTTGACAAATGTGCTCGTTAAAAATTTGGCCGCTTCATTAAAGTATTTGTAATTTGACTGTAAATTATTAAAGTTTGAATGATATTTATTGTATTAAAGTTACTAATTAAAATTTTGTTTATTTTCACTTTGCAGTAATTTGAAGTAAATATAAATCATGCGCTTCTTTACCGATGGCGTAGAGAGAGACTACATTTTCTACTTGTAAGGCATACCGAATTTGTTTATTCACATTAATATTTAACAGAGTGAAAAAAACTGAGAGGCCACTTTCAGCTGTGTGGCTTGACGATAGAGTTGAGATTCAACTACTGACAGCTAGTTAGGCCATCGCCTAAAACAAGAATCTAAAGTATATAAACATATCCCCTAGTCGACTTTTACGACATCCATGGAAACGAGATGGAGTCGTTCTATTCTTATTTTTATTGGTGCCACACTGCTTTATGTTTATCGGCAAAATAATAAAACTATCTGGCCTTAGTCTTTTTACATCTGAAAAAGCTTTTATTAAGGGGTTATTATTTACTATACTTATGAAAAATCTTGCGAGGTTACATCCTATGTGCTTCATTGAGTTGTATATTTTGTTCACGCACCTTATTCATCCATTCATGTTATAATTAATCTCTTTGAGCACCCACTCACTTTGCAGAAACGCGTTGCCTTTAGTAATTTTCATTTGAAAATCACTTACGTAAAAGTGATATGCTTTCTTAGTGCTTAAGTTTTTACGACGTCATTCAATTTAAGCATTAATTTTAAGAGTTTGAATAATCTAAAAATAATTTATGAACTATTGGGTCTTATTATTTTAATCGCCTAAAGTTAGCAGTCTTAACTAAGACAATAAAATTTATGAGTTGATATTATATGACTTAACGAAATTATATCAATATGTTTGATTTTAATTTGTAACGAAATAACTCAAAAATTATTGACTTGATTTGATGATATGGCGCGTACTACTTTTTTCTAGAAATTCTCACCGAAGCGAAACCCCGTACCATAGCTAGTTAGTTAGTTAGGGAGAGCATTACAACACTGACCAAATAAATCATCTATTCTAAGGTCACCTGATTAAGCAATAGCAGTGTCCCTTCTAACTGAAAGTTAAACAAACTCCATCAAATAAAACTCGCGATGTTATCATGTCAGATGTGATACACTTTTGGCCTTAATTAAAAGCAGTGGTGCCACCTCTTGTAGAGTAGATACGTATATAAAGTCAAAGTTTGAAATGATTACGTAGGTTTTCCGTCAGTGATCCATTATGGTTCCCCTGCAAAGGTTAAGAGAATGGTTTGGAAAGGAGTCGTTTTATGATAACAACAAAAACCTCATTTATCCGAAATAATTTGGAATCAGTTAATTCATCATTCGGAAGTTATGAGGTTAAGTTGCCTTGTTGGGTCTCTTCTTATTTGCGTAATTATATATTAGTAATGTAGCAAAGGTTTATTATGGCATAATGATTTTAAACATAACGGTCTTTCGCATAACTATTTAAAGCATACCTAACGAAATCTATCGTAAAAGTGAATTACGCCACATTTAGTTACAATCTACCTTCCTGCCAAATTTCATCTTTATCAGCTTAGTAGTTTTTGAGATTTTCTGATCACCGAGCGAGTGTTTTTGGCTTTTATGTAATATAGATTGAATTCATCAAAAACGAATAAGCTTGGTCTCTGTGTGCTGTCTACTCTGTATCGCTCTCGCAGCGCTCCATTTGTTAATTGAAATGGGCTGACATATCAGAAGGTATGGTGACTGTGGTTTAGATTACTTTCAGAACTAATGCGTTTGTGTAAATAATTTGTTCCATATTTTATTGTTTGACTGGACAACGAGTCGTGAGTGAGAGAAGTAAAGCCAATAAATATAATCTAAATACAATATTTCAATTATAAGGAAATTCAAAGCTTATATATAGTGTGGTGGTGGCCGTATGGTTCCCGACACCAATAGAAAAAGAATAGGACCACTTCATCCCTTTCTCATGGATCTCGTAAAAGGCGACTAAGGGATAGGCTTATAAACTTAGGATTCTTCTTTCAGACGATGGGCTTCAACTTGTTACTGTATATGAATCTCAATTCCATCAGTAAGCCTGTTTGGCTTCTGGACGTGGCCTATCAGTATTTTCAAGACTGTTGGCTCTGTCTACCCCCAAAGGGATATAGACGTGATTATATATATGTATGTACAATATAGTATTTAAGCTGAGATCGTGGCAAAAAGAAAGATTTGGTCTGTACCTACCCCTGCAGTAAGGAGGCGTAATTTTGTATGTAGTTTTACAAAATTACAAAGACTCTAGTCGATTATAACATAACAGTTCTAAAACGTCCGGTGTACATTTCAAAGGCACGAAGTAAAATGGGAGCGATAACATTTATCACGCCATGTACACGGGCCGGCTCGTAATCCTAGCATTGTCTCGGGCAGACCTGCCTTTGTGTCTAGATATTAATTACTTGCCGTGGACGTCTGAAGACGCCTTTGTCTGCGCACTCTTGTTCGGTCACCTCAACACTGGATGTCTGTACGACTTGTGCCCGTTTTCACCAACGATTCTTAGGTTTTAAGTATCACCTAAGTAACGTTTAGGGTGTCCCTTAGTAAAAATTCGTTTTTAACACTGCCTAAGTGTCATCTAACAACTTAGGTGAGCTTCTAAGTTTCACTTTAAACTCTGAATTGAACATTATATGTCATTCTGAAAGTTTAAGCTCTTTACAAAACGTCACTTTACTAGGGAGTCTTCTTACAAGAAAACACGTAGCGTGGTGATAATGAAGTTTGGTATCTACATATATTAGGAGGCCAATAGCTAAAGTAATACTTAGTTGAGGCTGATTTAGGGACTCATTGGTGAAACCGGGCATTAGTCACCATGTTTATTGATTCACCCACTTGACGTAAATCCTGGTTACATACCCAGTACTCACCTCTCTGGAGCTGTGCTGAAGATGAACGTATAAATATAGTCCTGGTCATATTTTTAACATACCGTGTGATATCCGCAACCTTTGTAGGGGAACCTAGCCTATATTGGACCTTGGTTAAGTAACCTATTAATTTCTTAAGATATAAGTATATTTTTTTTATAAAATATAGATTGTTCCCCATAGCATAGCATGCTGGGTTCACCTGTTTTGGCCGAGAAATTAGAATTAATTTATTATTGTTACGTACATATGTATTTGCATCTCATAGTGACATCGACTGCTGGTAAGCTTGATAAATAAATAAAATCGAACCTATAATGATCGTATTAATTAATAGTGGTAACGTTTCTTGATCTCTGTCCTATCATTCAGCCGATTTATTTAGTTTTTAGAATCTGAACTTTGTCAACTTAAATAGCAGAAAACATATCTTTTTTTGATTATTAAATTACTTACCTTAGTCGTGAGTTAAGTAAATCTCTGTGGTAAACGTGTTTTATACTATACCTCATTCTGTTAAAATATAAGAGCTTTTAACATATATTTTTATCAAGCTATTATAAAACCTAGTCATGTTTTTATATGAATGTCAAGCAAATAACAACCACCTATAAAAATAATGGTAAGAATTTATGTATATACAGGGTTTTCGTAAATTGCTAAGTAAAGTGCCTATTTTGTTTATATTTTCTTGCAAAGGTGCTTATTCAAATTCTAAATTTGGATGACGACTTCTTCCGTGTGTAAAATACTCTATGTCATTTCTAGTACTCCACACGATATGTTTGCAAAATTTCATGGGGATCCGTCTAATGGCTTTGACGTGAAAGACGGACAAACAAATGAACAGACACAATAAGTGAAATTTAAGGTTTTTAAAAATAAATACTTTATTTTGCTCTTTTGTTCGCGTGTTTATCGTTATATATTACTGAAGTAATTCGTCGTAACTCTGTTATCTAACAATGTAACTACCGCTAAACCACTTTACGAATGACTAATCAGTGTTTAATTTGTTGAATGCATTTTCAGATTAGTAACATAACCTTCATGATTATTTTCATTACTTAACTGTGTATCATTAAATGTTCTCTTTTTTCTATGATCTGTCAGTCATTAGTATTACCTGACGTCTGAGGAATTGTGAATGCCCTGTGTTGTTCTATGATGAAAATGAATGAAAATATTTTTTATTAGTTTAACAAAGTGGTACAGTATAAACAAGTATTTGTGACCTTCTATTAAGTGAGAAACACCTGTATCAGAAAGCCACGCATGATACGTGTTGTCGTTATTATATTATATTATCATCATTGTAGATACCTATTTTATGGTTTCAGTAGTTATTCTACTCTTTTAAACCCTTTGGAACTTTAATTGTATATTTTAAAAATAGCTGAGAATAAAATAAAAATGATAGCTGGTAATAACGCGGAAAGGTTTATAAAATAAAGAAGTTAGCATATCGTGGCGAAAACTGAAGCACTGCAAACGAGGTAAAGGCGCAATTCCATAGCTTCGTGTGATATTCGTGCGATGGTTACTGGATCTTGGTACTGTCTATATCGAACCAACTATTGCTAGTTTAGACATTAAAATGAGAGCTATGCTGATCAAGATAATTTTTTTTAATATTTTGAAAATATACTTAATGTAAATTGAAAATGAGAAGTTTAATTAAATTAATTAGGAAGCTTATTAGCTAAAAGTATCAGTTCTACAAAAATATACAGAGTCAAGAAAAATCATAGTCAAGAAATATCATGAACTAACAATTATACTAAGCTACCGATATGTCTGTGCTCAGAGTAAATGGAAACCGTATCTTAAATAACGAAAAAAATGTCCCCTGATCCCAGTATTACCAAGTAGCTTTTTTTGCTAATAACTTACTAATAAGAACTGTTGTTCCCTTTAATAGTGAAAATGCATCTGTTCTCCTTTTCACATCAAAATATTAAGTGAGTGTAGAGTATATTGTTAAAAATAAATAATAAATTGTGCGAATAACACACCCATTTGCTGCAGCGCGCTCTTTTGCTATAGAGGCAATGGAATCGCGCCTTTAGGATCGGCCATAAAAATGTGCAACGAAAATAAAATTTTAATATTATGAGTTATGAACTTATGACGTTTTATCGTCAGCGGTGGTTTTATTTCCGGCATTTTGAAAATAACGAGCAAATTATAATGTTTTTGCTTTATATTTCAAAACACAATCTAAAAAAAATTGGTTTATATGAGCTTCACTATTCGCCATTTCAGACTTAATCCACAGTGAATTATTTATGTCATTTTTATGTGAGAATTAGCTTATGCGCAACTTGAATAATCCATTTTTTTTAATCTTTTATAATTTTATATAGGATTTCTAAAATATAATTTTCTTTTACAATTATTTTACATGTAATTCATCCATTATATTAGTGAGTCACTTTAGATACTAATCTAGATGAAAGGACATCGTTAAAAATGAAATCAAAAATACATTCGACTACCATTTTCCGTTGGGGTTTCGATTCAGTAGGAAAACCCAAAGCGGCAGCCTATTAATTAATCAAAATAGTTCCAGCGGTTTGACCTTAAAAGCTTTACAAAGATTGATATACAATTTAAAATTATCCAGATCACCATTCATCTTAAATTCTTGTGAAACTCAACCACTTCTGACATCGACAGCTATTGCGGACTCCAAACTAAATGTATTAGGCATCAGTGGGATGTAAATATCAAATTATACAAAACCGAGTATTCCCGGAGGAGACAATACAATGTACGCCACGCCCGGACCCCATTAGTATGGTAATGAGGTACGAAAACTTCGGCCGAGTTGGCCGCGGCGGGAGTGCGGTTCGAAACTGGGATTCTACTTGAAATCGACGAGACGAGTGATTAGTTATTGTTAGATGGCAAATGATTATTCGATTTCTGATATAATTGGTGCAGATTTTGTTGTCAGAAAGCGGACATTTAGTCCGCTATTCTAGTAGTTAAAAGTGTACACGCAAAGATGATAGAGAATAAATTGTAATCCAAGAAAAAAATGCCTGTAAATTCGTTTCTTAATACCGAATAAAAATAATGACTAAAGTGATTCTGAAGTAATTTGGGACGTCGTAGAATTTCAAAAGGAGTCACATAAAATTTTGTTTTCCGTAAAATTCCTACGAGGGTCATGAAGCTTAACCTATAAAGACTTATAGTAAAAATGAAATCGAAAAGTCATTTAAATATAAATGAATAAGTTTTTACTTGACACATATATCATCCATCAAGAAAAAGGCTAATAAACTTAAGATTCTTCTTTTAGGCGATCAGCTAGCAACCTGTCACTTTTTAAATCTCAAGCTATACAGCTCAACGCGACCGTTCAATATGTTGGCTCCGTCTACCCTGTAAAGGATAAAAACGTGATTATTTCATAAATACTTCTTTCAATTTACAGTACTTAATCAACTTATCCTACTTACTAATATTATAAATGCGAAAGTTTGTGAGTATGTCAGTATGGATGTTTGTTACTCTTTCACGCAAAAACTACTGAACCGATTACGATGAAATTTGGTATGTAGATAGCTGAAGACCGGGATAAAAAGTAGCTTATATGTTATTATGAACATATAGGCTACTTTTTATCCCGGAGTTCCCGCGGTATTGATAGGGTTTCCATGCGGACGAAGTCGCGGGCGGCCTCTAGTGATATATAATTTCAATTTGTATTATCTGTTCCGTAACTGGAATTTTGTTAGGTTTAATTACCCTTCTCTCATAACTGAAATTATTATTAAGCTCGCGCTGTTCTAGGGAACGTAATGTTATTAATTATATTGTTGGTATCAGTAGCACCGCCATAGGGCTCTGGCGGTTGAGGTAATGACATTTTGTTGCCGCCTACAGTTGAAAATAATACCATATTTAACACTTTTACTACTGTGTTTAAGGTTTAGTTCCCCCTGTAAGGAATGCGGAGGTCAAATTGGAGAAGCATACATATATTCACGTCTATATCTCATGCGGGATAGACAGAGCCAACACTCTTAAAAAGCCTGATTAGCCACGTTCAGCTGTTTGGCTTAATAGTAGAATCGATATTCAAATAGTTACAGGTCCAGCCCATAGCCTACAAGAAAAATTCCATGTCTATTAGCCTTTAGTCGTTTCTACGACATCAATGGCAACGACATGGAGTGATCCTATTCTAAAGTGCTGGGAACCACACGGCAGAAATCGTGAGCTTGGAATAGCAATATGACTTACTACCGTTCAAATCCACGATCAATAGGTAATGGGGAAAAAACTAGACTACTAGACCACTGGGGTTTAATGTCCTGGGCGAGATAAATACGACACCGAACAAACTTGCGTGCGTTTATTTAGTGGAACTTATTTATTGTGGCTTGGGGACGCCCTTAGATGTAAGAAACAGTGAATGTGGGAACTAAATTCATCCCAGGAAACGATCAGGTAAGACTTTTCAGAAATATTGGCTTCTTATGAATGTATGGCAATCGTGCCATTGATAAAACCCTGAAGATTTTTGGAAGCAAAATGTTGAAATAAAATTAAAGTTTATAGAGCAAGATCCCAGAGCCGTAAGACACAACTTATTTTCTAAAGAATGGATTTTTCGATTCTCAGTAGTCTTTCATGTACTTTTAATACCTGCATGTTTGTGAGACTTGCCCGGTGACACGTGCGCAGGTACCAGGCGAGAAAGGGAACTAAAAATCACAGTTACTTAACTTAAATTTTTATGACTGATTTTTATATATATTTTATAGACTATTACTATGAAGTCATATCAGAGAAGTCAGACGCTTTCCATGCGCCAGAACTTTTGTCAGACGCTTTAAAGCTCTATCAAAAAAAAATTAACTTAATTTATTTTTAAATGTCTGACTTTTATATATGTTATTCAGATAACTATTACAAAGTTGTATTAAATCAGTCAGACAGATTGTAATGACCAAACACCCCTTAAACACAAGAATTACTCAGCCTCGAGTATGAGCGCGATAGCACAATGCGCATGCGCGTCAGAGTAAACTACTACTGTTTTCAATTTCATATTTTTGCATATCTATTCAAATACGATAAAATTTATAATTAAAATAATAATTAATCATTTTTTAAATAATATAATATATTGCATATAAATAGGGGAAAATGAATTTTTTTGTAGCAATAGCCTTCAAAAAGAATGATTTTTATTTTATTTAAAAAAATAAATCTATTATAATAATTTCAATAAAAAAATAATTAATTATGATTAATCAATTGAAAAATTATTTTATTGTCTCTTTATCATCTTCATCATCAAAATAATCATTTGAATTTTCATCATTTATTAAATCTCTATACTGTCCACTCAAGTCATCGTCCTCATCATCAGTTAGATTGTCGTTGCTGGCAGAATTTTCCGTAAAAATAAAATCATAAACAATTAAAAAATAGTATAGTAATAGTAAACCTATAACATATAAATATAAGTGAAAGACGACTAAAGGATAGGCTTACAAACTTGGGATTCTTTTTTAGGCGATGGGCGAGCAACCTATCACTATTTGAATCATTAAGCCAAATAGCTGAACGTGGCCATTTAGTCTTTTCAAGACTGTTGGCTCTGTCTACCCCGCAAGGGATATAGACGTGACCATATGTATGTAGTCTACTTTAATTTCGACACCACTGCAACGGCTTCGATGGTCCAGTGGTTAGCGCGTGAGACTGTGAAGTTGGCGGTCCGAGTTCGAGTCCCAACAATAACTTAATTTTTATTAAAAATGTTTTTTTTGTGTTGTTTGAGTATTTATTAAAAAAACTGAAAATCAATATACTACATATAATCATACGGTAAAAATATTTTGTCTGTACATTTAATATTTTGACTGAAACAAATAGAGATTTTTTTTTTACATTTTTTGTCTGTCTGTATCAGACTGTATGATTAAGATTCAACTCGAACTTTACGCGGACGACGTCGCGGGCAACAGCTAGTATGCAATATATTATATTATTTTAAAAATGATTAATTATTATTTTAATTATAAATTTCATCGTATTTGAATAGATATGCAAAAATATGAAATTGAAAACAGTAAGTACTTTTCAAATATTAGATATTTTACTCTGACGCGCATGCGCATTGTGCTATCGCGCTCATACTCGAGGCTGAGTAATTCTTGTGTTTAAGGGGTGTTTGGTCATTACAAACTGTCTGACTGATTTAATACAACTTTGTAATAGTTATCTGAATTACATATATAAAAGTCAGACATTTAAAAATAAATTAAGTTAATTTTTTTTTGATAGAGCTTTAAAGCGTCTGACAAAAGTTCTGGCGCATGGAAAGCGTCTGACTTCTCTGATATGACTTCAGAGTAATAGTCTATAAAATATATATAAAAATCAGTCATAAAAATTTAAGTTAAGTAACTGTGATTTTTAGTTCCCTTTCTCGCCTGGTACCTGCGCACGTGTCACCGGGCAAGTCTCACAAACATGCAGGTATTAAAAGTACATGAAAGACTACTGAGAATCGAAAGATCCATTCTTTAGAAAATAAGTTGTGTCTTACGGCTCTGGGATCTTGGACTATTATTTATATAACTCCTTTACAGTATCTCGTTTTGAATGGGATCTCCGTTTAAGTATAAATACTTGTGTTTGGAGAACCCGCTCTTCTTATGTGGTAAGAAATAATTACAAATAATTACAAATAATTATTGAATACATACATACATACATATAATCACGTCTATATCCCTTGCGGGGTAGACAGAGCCAACAGTCCTGAGCGGACTGATAGGCCACGTTCAGCTATTTGGCTTTAAGATAGAATTGAGATTCGAATAGTGACAAGTTGCTAGCCTATCGCCTAAAAAAAGAATCTCAAGTTTGTAAGCCTATCCCTTAGTCGCCTTTTACGACATCCATGGGAAAGAGATGGAGTGGTCCTATTCTTTTTGAATTGGTGCCGGGAACCACACGGCACTTACTAATTATTGAATATAATATGAAAATGTTCTACAATAAGATTATGTCAAGAGGCGTTTAACGTCTGTACAGTGTACATCACTCATCACTAATACTTTACTAAGCGGATATCATTCATCCAAGATCAAACCACTCATACGAAATAATGTCATTAAATTTTTTCAATTATTCATTTTCATTAATTTCTAACCCAAATAATTAAGACCTACCCTCAAATCCTTAACGAACTTGATGAAAAGACGTTACCAAACAAAAGACAACAAATGTCATATCGCCCTGTTTCTATTACCAAAGGGCACCTATAGTAGATCCTAACATTGTGTACACTGACGAATGCCAGAGGCTGTGTATTGTGTACGAGTGCTGTGTACATATACATGGGATTGTTTGACCCTCAGATGACACGCGTCGGCAAACAACACGACGAAGTCATCAATACTTTGCGAATGTTTTGTTTTTCGGTAGATGTTGTGTCTGTGAAAGGAAAATGTGTGTTCATTACATTATATCAACACGTTATGTTGAATACAAATGATTTATATGAAGTTAAAGTATTATAGAGCAAATTTTTTTGCAATTTCGCTTTCTAATTATTATCAGAAATAGCAGTCATATTTTGATCTATCTATTAAAAAAAATTGAAATATACTAGAGGCCGCCCGTGACTTCGTTCGCATGGAAACTCTATCAATCCCGCGGGAACTCCGGGATAAGCCTAATAAAGCCTATATGTAATTCTCGGTCTTCAGCTACCTACATACCAAATTTCATCGTAATCGGTTCAGTAGTTTTTGCGTGAAAGTGTAACAAACATCCATACTGACATCCTGATATACTCACGAACGTTCGCATTTATAATATTAGTAGGAAGTAGGATTATCATGTTCAAACACGTAGCCATAGCTACGAGACTCGTAGACATTGCTACGAGATTCGTAGCTATGGCTACGAAACGCGATTCGTATAGGTACATATCTTTTCTACAGAATCGCTTCCGCGCGTTGTTTTCACTGGACTAGTGGCAGTCTGCGCGTTCACCGCTCTGTGCTTAGCTAATGAGACAGCTCTGTTTCAACATTACGGCCATGTATGGTCGCCTCCACTTTAAGTTAATATTTAAAGGCTTCTAACGGGCATTCTTTGAAGGAAGTTTCGCATTTATGTTCGTAAATTATTTGACATGTAAAAAATGGTTTGTTAAAAAAGTGAGCACTGCGCTTATGAGAAATGAAACTGAGTTATTTAATTCTTAATAGTTACATCCGAGCTATTGTTTTAAATACGAAATTATGTTTGTTTGTTTGTTATCTCTTCACGCAATATCAACTAAACCAATGTTCTTCTTCAAATTTCGCATATATATAATTAAGCGAATGGAGAATACACACTCACTACTTTTGTCCCGGTAAAAGCTAAAGTTCCCGTGAGATTTGTGAAAACCGTGATATTCTTAAGGGAAATTCCCATAAATATAAATTTGTGTTGTGAAATTCCCAAGGGAAAGGATATGGATATATACTGAATATCTAATAAACAAATAAAAATAACAAACTCAAAAAAACGCTTATAAACTTGTGATTCTTCATTGGGCGTTGGGCTAGCAGCATGCCACTATTTGAATCTCAATTCCATCATTGACCCATACAGCTGAACGTGACCATTATTTTCAAGACTATTGGCTCTGTCTACCCCGCAGGGGAGATATCGACGTCATTATATGTGTATTATATACACAGACACTTAAAACCAAAAGTTATATATACATATATATATATATATGCCGTGTGCTTCCTGGCATCAATAGAAAAAAAGAATACGACCATTCCATCTCTTTCCCATGGATGTTGTAAAAGGCAACTAAGGGATGGGCTTATAAACTTGGGATTATTCTCTTGGGCGATGGACTAGCAACCTGTCACTATTCGAATCTCAATTCTAACATTAACCCAAACAGCTGAACGTGACCTTTCAGTCTTTTCAAGATTATTGGCTCTGTCTACCCCGCAGGGGATATAGACGTCATTAAATGTATGTATGTATTATAAATACAGATACTTAAAACCAAAAGTTAGATAAACACTATGTTATAAAGACTTCATATGGTATTTATTTATTTAAATTTCATGCACGTAGAATGTACAACAGGTGGACTTAATACCACAAGGCATTCTCTGCCAGTCTAACCTTTGGACCAAACTGAGATGGATATACGGGTAGTGCGATAACTGTAAAATAAAAAAATATATACATATAAATAAAAAGACGAAAAAGACAAAGACTGAATGACCACGTTCGTCTATTTATATTATATATACAGATACTCAAAACCAAAAGTTAGATATACACTATGTTATAAATACTTCATATGATACATATACATATATGTATGTGTGTGTGAGTGGCTGCCTCGTGGAGCGCCCGTGACAAACTGCCGGCTCATTACACGAACGACGCTCTCGCGCCGTTATAGACATTCCACATCGCCTATTACTGCCATCATACTTTCATCTCAGCCAATGAACACTCGTGATCATTGGCTGAGATATTGCGACGGTCCGAATCAATCTGTGAGATCAAAGATTGATCTGAGTGAATGAAATTGAATTTGAGCTAACTTGGGATTCTTTTTTTGGGCGATGGGCTAGCAACCTGTCAATATTTAAATCTCAATTCTATCATTAAGCCAAATAGCTGAACGTGGCCATTCATTCCTCTCAAGACTGTTGGCTCTGTCTACCCTGCAAGGGATATAGACGTGACCATACGTATGTATGTATGTATAATTTTACTAGTACATATGTCAATTCCAAGAGATGTTCTTATTCGTCATTTGATTGTTTATACATACATACATACATATAATCACGTCTATCAGATAAATTCAATCTATCAATCTATCAGATAAATTTTTACTTCCCATCGGAAACATTCTCTTAAAATAAAATTTAATTTTACATTAAGACTATTTTATGTTATTACATACATACATAAAATCACGCCTCTTTCCCTGAAGGGTACGCAAAGACTACATCTTTCCACTTTATTATCTAATCATCTAATTATTTAATAATAAAAAAAAAATATATTTCTTTTTTAAGAAAATTTATTTATTTATCTTCAATTCCAGCGGGCGTCCGCACGGTGGACGTACAAGCGGTGGAGGGCATGGTCGCGCAGTTCCCGTGCGACCTCGGCACGGCCGCCAACGACAAGGTGTACATGGTGTTCTGGTTCCGGGACGATGCCGGCATCCCCCTGTACAGGTATGTGATATCCATACATACATACATATGGTCACGTCTATATCCCTTGCGGGGTAGACAGAGCCAACAGTCTTGAAAACACTGATAGGCCACGTTCAGCTATTTGGCTTTAAGATAGGATTGAGATTCAAATAGTGACAGGTTGCTAGCCCAACGCCCAAAAAAAAGAATCCCAAGTTTATAAGCCTATCCCTTAGTCGCCTTTTACGACATCCATGGGAAAGAGATGGAGTGGTCCTATATTTTTTTGTATTGGTGCCGGAAACCACACGGCACCAATACAAAAAAGATATGTGATATCCAACACTTAGGAATTGGACTAGCGGCATTTTATTAAGTAAAAAATTAACTTGTGGTGTTATCTGTGCTGTTCTTTTTTCTTTTTTCTATTGGTTCCCTACCAATAGAAAAAAGAATAGGACCACTCCGTATCTTTCCGATGGATGTCGTAATATCTCTCCCATGAATGTCGTAAGGCGACTAAAGGATAGGCTTATTAATTTGAGATTCTTCTTTTAGGCGATGGGCTATTAACTTGTCACTATTTGGATTTCAACTCTATCATTAAGTCAAACTGCTGATCGTGAGCAACAGTTTTTTCAAGACTATTGCCCCTGTCTACCCCGCAAAGGTTCTTTCTTTAAAGGCCATCAGGATAAGCAAATAATTTCCTCTCTAAGTGCAAACAAAGTTTAAGTACTTTGGGCCTACGCCAAATTTACCAGTATATTATTACTTATATGAAATTATTTTGAATTCTACGCCCAGTACCTACCTAAGCCTAGAAAAGGAGAGGTCTGTAAGGATCGTAGCAAGTGGAAATCCATGGGCTCTGCCTACCCCAATGGGAGACAAGCGTGAAGGTATGTATGTATAACATCGGCGAGTTAGTTTAGATTATAATTCTCAAAAGCTTTTCTGTATAAATACTCTTTAAGCCAATTGGATGGTTTCAACTGCAGTTAAAACTATCCACATGTTTTCAATTTAAAATAACATTAACTAACAAAAAACGACTATGAAACTGGAAAATTGCAAATTGAAAAATCCTGTGCTACCGCAAAATGCATCCCTTTTTAGAAGAGGTGGGAGACACAGTGAGCTACACTTTGTAATAAGGTGGTTGTGTCTTATTTTAACATAAAAATTAAGAAAAAATAAATAAAAAATATATACGGGACAAATTACACAGATTGAGTTTGTCTCGAAGTGAGTTCGAGACTTGTGTTACGAGATACTAACTCAACGATACAATGTTTTATAATAAATACTTATATAGATAAACATCCAAGACCCAGGCCAATCAGAGAAAGTTCGTTTCTCATCATGCCCTACCCGGGATTCGAACCCGGGACTTCTGGTGTCACAGACAAGCGTACTACCGCTGCGCCACAGAGGTCGTCAAATGTTACTGTACTTCTGAGATTTTAACGTTTTACGCCTTCTTATGTCCCGACAAATACACGAAAATAATAAGCAATTATGTTCATGTAGTGTGACCAACTTATTTATTAATTTAAAAATTAATTATAATTTTAATTATAGCAAATGGACTTCTTTACAATCGAAAATAACCATTTAGTAATGATGATTTCACTTCGAGATTTGCTTTCATAGATATGATTAAATACGATACAGCAAGGAAATGCTACCGCCGTCTTTGCCAGGGCGGCCATTTTAATTTTGGTTATCTTTTTTTTTATTTATAAATACATTAATAAATATCACATAAATTACGTCTTTCATCATTAATGTTCAGACAGAAATTAAATTCAGAATAATATTTTTGTTACCAAATAAACATAATGACTATGTAATGCAAAATTTCAGACAAGTGTGTCCCCGCTCCTAACTTTAAGCCGGCCGAATTAAACTGAACTTTCCAATAGCAGTTACACGGAACACCCGCGCACAGTTAACCGTTTAGTGCACATCATTGAATGCAGCCGAGAAGTGCTTGCGGTGATAATTGGGCCTAAGTTTTGGTGTTCAAGTTCTGAGGTTTCGTTTGGTGGTATTCACGACGCGATGTACGTTAGCTAAGTTTTCAGCTAAGGTGTTGTTGGGGTCATGTGAGGAGCGATATAAGGTTTTTTGTTCTTTTTTTTTTCGATCTAATCGAAAATCTGTGTCTTTTATATGTATATTTATTTTTTTCACTTATGTATTGATCAAACCAAAGCGCGCTACCTTTTGTAAAACGTCATACGCGTCAGCCAAATATATACTTACTTAGTAGTAATGACTTTTAAGAAATTCATTTTATTCATGGAAAAATCTATGTAATTGAAAAAATGTAGTCTTTAGTTCCAGTTAAATAAAGCAATTTTTTAAATAATTTGATTATAAAAGTAATTAACCTTTGCAGCGTAAAAGAGCAGCACTTAGCCGGCTAGTGCCCGCTATAGTATTAATGAACACCACTTCTTCACATTCCGCGCCGCTTAACAAGATGATACAGAATTCAGAACAAAACCAACAACTCGTTTTAATTATGTAACATTAACACTGTGAGCGCTGCCTTCGCGAAAACTCCATATCTGAAGAAACAAGAGCATTTGTAGCGCAATAATTAATTCATAGTCGTTGCGGTGACGACCCCCCTCCCCGCTCCCGACCCGCCTCACCCCCGCTCGTCTCTGCACCAAATTAGCACCCACACGACGCCTAATGACACACAAGTTTGGGAAACTCCAGCCTCTCATATTTTCGCCGAATACAAAATTACATTTTGAAACGAGATTGCACTTTTCGTTTCCTGACGCGGTTTTCAACTCGCGACTTAATGGAATTGAGATAATTTGGCCTGTTTTCGTATAATTAAGGTGAACAATAAGGCCGGCTGCGCGCGGACCAACTTTTCGAATTAATTAAAAAGATGGCGCTGGCTTGCGTCACCACTTCCGGAAAATCGCCGCTAACTAACCCGCCTATCTCACATCTACAAAGGTCGGACAAAACTTTAATACGCTTTAAAAGTTCCCGAATATTTCACTGTTTTAGCCACTTAAGACAAATTGCTTCGGCCGTTTTAGGGATTTTTTCCCGGGCAAACTCGTTCGCGGGAAGGGTGTAATTTCACCGTTCGTTGGTTTATTTTGTGGGTGAATTTCGTGTTTTTCATCGGGTCGACGCCTTGGTAACTCGCTTGCAGCAAACGAGGCTTACGACTTACCTTTTGAGGTTATAAATTATGTCTGCTGAAACTTATACCTGTAAGGCATTTAACTGAAGTATTCAGAGCTGTATTTTTTAACTTCATTTATGAAAGTTTTAATACTGATTGACATGCGAAACTGTAAAATATTTGAACTTACATAACTGCGATGTAATTTAAGAGAAATGGTACAACACGATATTTGGGAATATATAAAATGAAAAAAAAAAATATAAAATTTTAAAAATTTAATAAATAAGTATGCATAGGTATATATGGGACAAATTACACAGATTGAGTTAGCCTCGAAGTAAGTTCGAAACTCGAGATACTAACTCAACGATACTATATTTCATAATAAATACTTATATCGATACACATCCAAGACCTGGGTCTTTCTGGGCCTTTCTCGTTCAAGTTAAAAGTTCGTTTCTCATCATGCCCCAACCAGGAAATTTTTCCCTTCATGAATTGGATTGGTACTTGATAGCTATTTATAAACCTAAATGGCCGCCGAGTACACTATACCATTCTATCGAGAATCACTGAGGACGCTTTATACTCGACTCGGAATAGAAACCGAGTAATAATCCTTACACTAAGAGCATCTTCGGAACTATTGTTAAAGATAACAATTAGTTCTATAGTTCTCCAAGGGCCGTGAAGTGTTGTATATACGTTTCACGTCTTTATCGTTTACTGGGAGACAGAGCTAAGAGCCAACAGTCTCGAAAGGGCTACGTTCAGCTGTGTCCCTTTTGTAATTGAGATTCATATTAGACAAAGGCCATGACGTTTAGCTGTATGGGTTAGTGATAGAATTGGTTTAATGGGATGTAGAATCTTAAGTTTATAAGCCTTCCTCTTGATACTCTCTTAGAATGTACAAACCTTTCTTTTTATGCCAGCATGTAAAATTATTTTAGGCAGTGCTAAGAAGCAAAAAGTTTTTCATTTCAAGGCTTACAAATTGAGATTCTTCTTTAAGGCGATAGGTAAGCAACTTGTCACAATTTAATTGTCAATTCCATCATAAACTAGCTAAACGTGGCCTTTCAGACTATTCTAGTTTGTTGGCTCTGTTTACACGGTAAAGGATAAAGACATACATATATGGAGCATTCCATTTCAAGTGCCGTGTGATTCCCGGCACCAATAGAAAAAAGAATAGGACCACTCCATCACTCTCCCGTGGATGTCGTAAAAGGCGACTAAAGGGTAGGCTTATAAACTTGAGATTCTTCTTTTAGGCGATAGGCTAGCAAGCCGTCACTATTTGAATCTAAATTCTATCTTAAAGCCAAATTGCTGAATGTGGCCTATCAGTCTTTACAAGACTGTTGGCTCTGTCTACCCCGCAAAGGATATAAACGTGATTATATGTATGTATGTATGCATTCCATTTCAATAACAACACAGAAGCAATTCGCGTGACCCCTCCCATGCACGCCGCGGTGTCCGATACAAGACGGCAGTAAACCCGCGCCACTCCATCCACGATCACATAAATATCGCGCACTCAATAAAATCACCAAACAACTTCTATATATAAATTCGATTGGACCTTAACTAGTTGGAATACGATCGAGAATCGTCCGGTTCCGCGAAACGCGAATCAGTCACGTATGGGTATCGGTTGTTTACGATAATTTGGAATATCCGCGCGTACGCCGCGCCGATACCAAAGTTGACTCGCGAAATGTCCGGTGTTGGGAAAAATACAGAAATAAATATTATTTTACCTGTTATATCTGCTATGTCAGCTTAATAGCATTGTGATTTCCATGATCACACGAAATGGCCTTTGAGTTTTATGGTATTATTCTATCTGTGATAAGATGTTATAGTTCCTAGGTCAAACCCCGCCATTACGCTTCGAAATCAGTTTAATTTTCCGACAATTTTCTCTCCTATCCTTGATCCGTTTTGATATCACCTTCTCTTCTTGATTTAAACACAATTTTCAACTAAAACGATTTACCTAAGCCATGACTTCGGCGCCGAAATTTCTGCGTGCCATTTCAAAATCGGGCCACTTTGTAACGCTCGTTTTAGGAATAATGGCGAGTGTGGGCGCATCCAAATGTGACGCAGGCGGATGGCTGGTAGGTATTTTCAATGATTTCACACCGATTTATATAAAATGAATCGTGACAGGACAGGACTTTCGTGATTTACCTTACTAATCTATCCACCATATGGAGCAACTTTGACATACATACATATGGTCACGTCTATATCCCGTACGGGGTAGACAGAGCCAACAGGCTCTTTGAATCGCGATATTTTTAAGAAAAAATGGTAAATACGAGCGCATTCTTATGTCAAACGCGCGCATGATTGGTATTTTAAAATTACGTCACTCTAATCCAAAGTCTTTCGCGAAAATGAACAGTAAGAGTGGGGATTAATAAATAAATATATGTATACGGGACAAATTATACAGATTGAGTTAGCCTCGAAGTAAGTTCGTGACTTGTGTTACGAGATACTAACTCAACGATACTATATTTTATAATACTAAATACTTGTATAGATAAACCTCCAAGACCCTCAATCGGAGAAAGTTCGTTTCCCATCACTCCCTGGCCGGGATTCGAGCTCGGGACCTCCGGTGTCACAGACAAGCGCACTACCGCTTCGCCACAGAGGTCAAATTGGGATTTTGGTAAAATGGGGATTTACCTAACATACCGTAGGTACCGTGCCTTTAAGAAAATTGAGCTGTGACTTGATGCTTCATTCCTGCTGCGGGTATGGACGCACCTTTATGTAACATAAGCGGCTGGCTGGCATTATGTGTTTTTTTTTCCACATCCACGTGTTTATAAAATTTACATTTATAACTACTCGTAGTGTTATAACTAGTGGGAAAGGTCGGAGTGGGAAGGCCTAGACGAACGTATCTTGATCAAATTAAGGACGTCCTGGCAAAGGGTCAGGTCAAAAGTACCCGAAACCGCCGAGCTTGCATGAAAGGAGTTATGACTGTGGATGGAGCGAAGGAAGTATGCAGAGATCGTGGCAAATGGAAAGATGTAGTCTCTGCCTACCCCTCCGGGAAAGAGGCGTGACTTTATGTATGTATGTAACTAGTATTGTATCTAGTCATTTTGATTCTCTATAGTTTTAGAAATAATAGTAAATGTGGCCGCATCCTAATGTAACGCATTTTGATGGCTGGTATTTTGAATTATTCCTCACGAGGTTATCGCGTCACGTTTGATACGTGCGTGCGGGAGAGGCGGATAATCTTGAGTTATTGGAGAGACAACTCATATTTTGTTAATACACTTTGAAGACAGATTTCCTCGAGCAACATATATACATATAATCACGTCTATGCACCTTGCGGGATAGACAGAGCCAACAGTTTTGAAAAGACTGAAGGTTCACGTTCAGTCAAACTAATAAAATAATTTTGTAAATTGACGCAGAGGTAGATATAATTAGACTTAAGTTATGTTGACGTCAATTTTTGAAAATAAATCTATTCTATTCTAATCTAAATAGTAACAGGTTTCTAACCCATCGCCTACAAGAGGAATCCTAAGTTAATAAACCTGTTCCTTAGTCGTCTTTTACGACATCCATGGGAAAGAGACGGAGTGGTACTATTCTTTTTTCAATTGGTGCGCGAGAACCACACGACACGCTTAATAAATTTTTTTATATATCGGTTTATGGTGTGGCCGGTAAGATTTACTTCGGAGAAATAAGTTCCCAAAAAGTTTTATATCATTTTTAAAATTTTTTGTACAGTTATTTTTAGTATTGCTACATATTATGAAGTAAAGACTGTTAACTGTGTATATGTATGTGCTAATCACGGAAAGCTGTGGATGGATTTTGATAAAATTTGATGTATCTGAAAGAGTATTTTTTTCTCAGAAAGGTTTTTATCTATAAATGCTACACGTGCGAAGCCGGGGCGTTTCGCTAGTATTATTCAATATAATAGATTCCGTCTCTATTTCTACTCCTTATTTTGTGCCGGAAGGACCCTAAGCACATCACTTCCGGGCCCACCGGAACTCACACAATGACCGTAGTGTGAATAGACGTATACTATGTTGTATTATTATATACTGAAGCCAGTGATGTGCATTCCACATGGACGGAAAGATATATCATCATCTCCTGACATTACTCCATTTGTGTTCTGCTTGTTCTGAGTTATACCTCTGGCCATGATTTGGATAAAACGAAAGTTGCCTTAATTGTCTGTTACGATATCCACGAAAATTGGTCAGAGTGGTTATTATCTAAAGTATCAAGAACTATATAATATAAAATTATAAGAATCTGAAAACCAAAAGGCACTATCTGAGCTAGCGAGCACCATCTTAGGCCTCATCTTGCTTACCACTAGAATGAGGACAAACGCGCACTCAAATCTATTATACCTATATACAAAAGACATATGATACTAAAATTAGACAAAAACTTATGATAAACATACTAACAAACATGACGTTAAAATTTCAAGGCACTTCACGAGAAACCTCCTTTCACACTCGTACGTAACACGGTCGCTGCAAAACTTCAGGAACTTTGTTCAGAATTTTTCACTTTTTTTTTCGTTCCGTCGTCACGGAAACTGCAAGTTGCTCAAAATAGAGCAAGCCGACGCGTCTGCGCCTCAAAGTTAAAAGTCTTGCTCCTTTTATATTGAACAAGGCATTCGATCAAAAGTCCGCCAGCTTTTAGTGTGAGAACGATTCGATTTTATATTTTGTTGTGTTTGGGTTTTGGTGAGGTAACCTTAATCCAAAAATTATATACTACACGGGAATATGTTTTGTCAATGGTGACATTTGTCAGCACGCTAATTTCAACTGGATGTCATATCCATCCATTGATTGGGAAAAAATATGTTTTAATTTTTTTTTGCCTTTAGCTAATTTCTTATTTTTATGTATTTTACTAGAGGCCGCCCGCGACTTCGTCCGCATGGAAACCCTATCAATCCCGCGGGAACTCTGGGATAAAAAGTAGCCGCTATGTGTTATTCTGGGTCTTCAGCTACCTACATACCAAATTTCATGGTAATATATTTACTGATAAACTTGGGACTCTTCTTTTAGGCGATGGGCTAGCAACCTTTTTTTTTCTCACACTAAGCCAAACAACTGAGCGTGGCCTATCAGTATTTTAAGACTGCTGGCTCTGTCTGACGTGATGAATGAAAAAAAATCATATTTTTTATTTGGTTAATTTAATTAAACTCTATTGCATGAACATAAACATAACATAAGTCTCATTAACAGTGACTAAGATCACAGGTTTGCACTTTTTTCAATCCTCATAGCTAGTGAATATATTGATTTATTTTATAAACTTAAACACAATCAACAAATTCAAGCATATATCCGAAAATCTATTCGTTTGAACATTATACTTCGCAACTTCGGAGTCGTTGCTATTCACGGTCTCATTCCTCACATGATAAGTCCTAATAAGCCAATTGTTACGTATTTTTACTCGTGAGCTATTTCTAAGAAATCCATATATATATTATCAGCAAATGTAGTACTAAATTTATCTAACAGGCGACGTTGACATGGCGACAAGAAGCACCTCCAATTTGTGGAAAATTCTCTTGAATATTATAAATATACTTTTATTATTTCACTGGAGGTCGCCCACGACTTCGTCCGCGTGGAAACCCAATAGAAAAAGAAAAGGAGCACTCCATCTCTTTCTCATGGATGTCGTAAAAGGCGACTAAGGATTGTAAACTCTTGTTTTAGGTGACGGGCTAGCATCCTGAATCTTAATTCTATTATTAAGCCAAACAGCTGAACAAGACCTATCAGTCTTTTCAAGACTGTCAGCTCTGTCTATCGCGCAAAGGATATAGACGTGACTAAATATATTTAAGTAGATTATTATACATCTTGCTCTCTCTCTCTCACCATGAAGAATAAGATAAAGTTAATACTTACACAGAAGGTTTAATATCGATGTCTTAATGATATATTTATAGATATTTATAAATAATCATACAATAAAACCACAGGATAGCTTGGACACGAATGACATGTATTTTCAAGATGCGCGCGCATGGGACGCCGCACCACAGATAAACAAGAACATAACAAGAAAGAGTTTGTATAACATTTCAAACTTCTTTGAACATATATATCATTCCTCCACACTTATTTTAAGAACCTGTTGAAAATTATGTACATTAATCATAATACTTATTAGATACATTTAAACTAAAAATAACAACTTGTTAAATTAGTAGATATTAATTACAAATACTTTCTGTAATCAACCCGTGGAACATTTCGTCTAGGGCGAGTGAGAGTTTCCGGCGGATCTACCACCGTTGCATCGCTACTGACGCCCTGCACTTGCTCAGAACTATGCTCGGCTGAGGAGTCATTTTCAATTTCAATGATTCTCTCACTTTCCTCCTCCTCACAGTCTCTGCCAACTTCCCTGTCTCTATTATTTGTTACATGCTGAGGTTGTGAACTCATTTGAGTTTCATCACTTTGAGTTATCGCAGCCGGTTCTTGGGAAGAGACAGCAGTAACAGGACTCGAAAAAGAAACATCATCAAGCAGATGGCCATCAGCTACTTCATTCTCACCGCCGGTATAATTAAGCAGTTGATCAACATGCCTGATACAATATTCATCTAAACTATCTATAAAAATTTTGTACATTTTGTTACCTACTTTCTCTTTAATTATTCCTAGTTGCCAAGTTTCCATCCGCGCACTATACCATCGGCACCACACCTTGTCTCCTATACCAAACGATCGCCTACCCGGCACAGGCACTGAGCTGTGCTCTCTTTCCGATGGCAAAATAAGGTCGAGACGAGTACGAAGTTTACGACCAAACATTAACTTGGCTGGCGTTTCTCCGGTGGTACAATGCACGGCATTTCTATAATTGAATAAATATCCTAAAAGATGTTCCTGAATTTCGCACAGACTTAAATTTTCTTTAAGTATACATTTTAACATCTTTTTACATGTTCTGACAGAGTTTTCGGCTTGTCCGTTACTAGGAGGGTGGTAAATAGGTGACGTCATATATTTGATACCATTTGCTGAGCAAAATGACCTAAATTTGAGAGAATTTATTTTCGTGTCGTTGTCAGATACTAAGACGTCTGGAATACCAAAAGTAGCAAATAATACTTTAAGCTTAGTAATTAAAGCGGTCGTTGAAGTTCCATTGTGCATATACAAACACTCCAACCATTTGCTATGTGAATCCACAACCACCAAGTATACCCTTTGCCCTATAGTCATATAGTCGATGTGTATGCGCTGCCACGGGCGGGCGGCGGCGGGCCAGGGCGCGGGCGGGTCGCGCGGCGGGGCCCCGCGCGCCGCCACGCACGCCGCACACGCTCCCACCCAGCGCTCGATGTCGCCGTCGATGCCCGGCCACCACATTCTACTACGAGCATTACTTTTACTCTTGGTTATACCTAAGTGGGAATCGTGCAATTCCTGTAACATCTTATTTCTAAGCTTTGAAGGTATCACTATCCTATGTCCTCTCAAAAGACAACCATTCTCAAACTGCAAATCCGATTTACATTGGAAATACGGTAAAACAGACGTACAACTAATTTTTCTGGGCCAACCATACTGCAAATATTTTACTACAGTCATTATGGTTTCATCTTGTTGGGTCGCTAGTATGATATCTTTCAAGGCGGTAGCCGGTGACGCCGCGTCCAAAAATTTCAGGGCATAAAGACTGTCGACATCCTTACCATTTTCGTCGATTGACTTTACCTGTAAAGGAGCGCGTGAAAAAAAATCTGCTACTGCATTGTTTTCGCTAGATACATATTGTACTGTATAATTATAAGCCGATAATATAATCGCATACCTTTGCAAACGCAAGGCTGTAGTTATCGGTATACCGGACTTATTGTTAAATATCGATACTAGCGGCCTATGATCCGTTTTTAAAATGAAAGGATCATCACGGCCATAAAGATACTGGTGAAATCGCTTGACGCCAAATATAATGGCGGTCGCCTCTTTTTGAATTTGGCTGTAATTTCGTTCGCTAGCCGCTAGGGATCGCGATGCATATGCCAGGGGCCGCTCGGCGCCGTCAGCAGCCCGCTGAGCCAGCACCGCGCCGAGCCCGGCCGGGCCGGCGTCCACGCTCAGCACGAGCCGCGCGGCGGGGTCGAAGTGCGCCAGCACGCGCTCCGAGGCTAGCTCGCGGCGCACGGCCGCCATGCTGCGCCGTTGTCGCTCTCCCCACTCCCACGGAACATCACTTCGCAATAGCTCGTGAAGAGGGTTCAATAATGAAGACGCATTAGGGATAAAATTTCTATAATAGTTAACTACACCTAAGAACCTCTTTACCTCACTGACGTTAGTCGGGTCTGGCGCGTTTAGAATAGCCTTCACTTTATCGGGACAAGTTTGAAGTCCTTCCTTGCTAATAACATAACCTAAGTATTGTACGCTTTCCTTGAAAAACTCGCATTTTTCTTTTTGAAGTCTTAATCCAGCATCATTCAGCCTACTCAGAACTTCGTGCAGTCTCTTTAAATGAATATCCGAATCTGATCCGGTTATACAAATATCATCCAACCAGACACTTACCCCTTTAATGCCTGAAAGCAACGACTCCATTGACTTCTGAAAAATTGCCGGCGCGTTCGCCAAGCCGTAAACTAAACGAGTATATTTAAAAAGCCCTTTATGCGTATTAATTGTAGTGAGATCCTGAGACGATTCCTCTAATAAAAATTGATTGTAGGCATTTTTTAAGTCAATTTTACTATACCGTTCACCACCTCCAATTTTCGCGAACACTTCCTCTATACGAGGTAACGGATATTTATCAATAATAAGATCTTTGTTTAATGTAATTGAAAAATCACCAGCAATCTTGACTTGACCATCGCTTTTTAAAACGGGAACAATAGGTGTAGCGTAGTCAGAATGGTTAACGGGAACAAGAATACCTAACTTGACTAATCTATCAATTTCTTGTTCTACTTTTTCTCTGAGAGCAAAGGGTACACTTCGTGGTTTAAAATATTTAGGATTGGAGTTATCCTTAAGCTGTAATTTAACTTTAAACTTATTAAACGCACCCAGCTCGTCACGCCACAAGTTCGAAAACTTTGCCAGTAATTGCTCTAACTCATTCTTATTTGTAACAGAGCATAAGCCGCTTGTTATCACTAAATTAAATGCAGACATAAAATCCCTACCTAATAGAGGAGGACCTCCATTTCTCACTACAAAAATCTTTAATTGCTTTTTTGTATTACTATAGAACACTTCAATAGTAAAATATCCTAACGGAATTATTTTACTTCCATCATATAGGCACATTCTTAAATAACTCTGGTGCAATTTATAGGTTGAAAAATATTTTTCATACAATTTCTCGGAAATTACGCTATTACCAGAGCCTGAATCTAATTCCATGGAAATAATTTTACCACCTAAACAAACATCAATCAAAATTGGCTTATCGGTTACATACCTCAAATTAAAATTTTGACATTCCTCACAATTCAAGGCAATGTTTTCAGGGGCTTGATATTCCATTGTCGAATTGCAATGATGAATCTGATGGTCGGACGATTTTTTAGCCGCTGTACACACTTTCTTCAGATGGCCTTTGACACCACATTTCTGGCATTTATAAGTCTTGTAGCGGCATTTGTCACTTGTGTGATTTTTTAATCCGCAAACCAAGCAACGACATGATATATCCGCTACGTCGCCGCGCGCCGCGCCGGGCCGCTGTTGATCGCCTCGGCCGGTTTGAAATTTTGCTCGCAGTATCGGCTCTTCCTTCAATATAGCAGATTCTTCTTTACACATGACTTTCGCCTGCTTAGCACAGGCCGCTTGCTCCGCTAACTCTATAGCCCTCGTCAACGTCAGCGTCGACGCATTTTGCTCAAACAACTTATCGCGTTCCGGGCCGGCGCCCAAGCCGAGGACGAAACGATCCCTCAGATTCGTTTCCAAAGCGGTGCCAAAGTCGCAATAGCTTGCCAGACCTCTCAGTCGCGCCGCCCAGTCTCCTAATTTCTCGCCTGGACTTCTACTAGCTCCGTAAAATATCGCCTTGTCAACAAATGAGCCTTGTCTTGGTTTAAAATGACTATCGAGTAACTCAATTAATCTTGTGAAACCTAATGTGTCCAATTCCAAGGGATACGCTAAATTACGCAACAAGCGATATGATTCTTCATCAAGATGAGTTAAAAGAATACCGCTTTGGTTTTCTTCCTTAACGCTGTTGATCTTTATAAATTGCGTCAACTTACCCTTGAATATAAGCCATTCGCTTACTTTGTGATCAAAAATCGGTAAGTTCCCTAGGAATGCCATTTTCCTTCAATATTGTGGATAAATTGATCCCATTCGTCGCCAAATGATATATTTATAGATATTTATAAATAATCATACAATAAAACCACAGGATAGCTTGGACACGAATGACATGTATTTTCAAGATGCGCGCGCATGGGACGCCGCACCACAGATAAACAAGAACATAACAAGAAAGAGTTTGTATAACATTTCAAACTTCTTTGAACATATATATCACTTAACCCTCAAAATTCTCATGTTTTTTCGTGAAGTACCAGATGGGGGTCGTCATGGCGACGGTGCCGGCTCAGCGGGCCCAATTTGCGCGGCGAGCCGACTGCACTCATTACTAAGGGTTTTATAGATCGAGCCAGAAGGGGTTAAGCTAGACTTTAATAGGGACTAGGATTCGCTCACGAATCTGCACAATGGTTGAGGAATTGATGCGTGATATTTTTGTTTCTATATTTGGTTTTATGGTTACTGAAGGATCGACTGACAGATAATGTTCTATGGCATTAAGTCCTGTTGTACATTTTACGTACATTAATCCAACTAATATTATAAATGCGAAAGTTTGTGAGTGTAGTATGTCAGTATGGATGTTTGTTACTCTTTCACGCAAAAACTACTGAACCGATTACCATGAAATTTGGTATGTAGGTAGCTGAAGACCCAGAATAACACATAGGCTACTTTTTATCCCAGAGTTCCCGCGGGATTGATAGGGTTTCCATGCGGAAGAAGTCGCGGGCGGCCTCTAGTTTTAAATAAATAAGTATACCAGTATATTATAAACTCATGTAGGTAATTATTCTGTGACCTGCGTGGTTTAATAAGACCACTCTTCTTGCTCCTCATAATAGTAAACGACAACTAAGGCACATTCCTCTAGCACAAGCGTCCATGATATGGTCTATCAATGATGAACAAACATGGAGTTTTCCAGCTGTTCTCCTCACAGATTATAAATCTGAAACACGAGCAGGCCGATCAGGGGAAAACTCGCAAAGCGATGACCTACTACCCTGCCACAGTCTAGGTCCCAATCCCATCATTAATCATACATACATATAATCACGTCTATATCCCTTGCGGGTTAGACAGAGCCAACAGTCTTAAAAAGACTAAATGATAGAATTGAGATTCAAATAGTGACAGGTTGCTAGCCCATCGCCTAAAAAAAATAATCTCAAGTTTGCAAACCTATCCCTTAGTCGCCTTTTACGACATCCATGGTAAAGAGATAGAGTGGTCCTATTCTTTTTTGTATTGGTGCCGGGAACCACACGGCATCCATTATTCAACCATAGCATTTTAACATTCATTTTTTATTTCTAATAGAAAACTGCTAGGTAGTCTTATTTCATTTCGAATTCCATGTTTATGTGACTATAAATTGAACTTCCAGAGGTTTTCCATTAAACATTCTGATTGCCGATCTCGTTGTGGGCAAACTTATCGCATTAAATACAGTTTCACACAACGAATCCAAAACTACTAATGATAATGCCCATTTTGCGGAGTGCTGTACGTAAACATGCGAACTTTTCTAATTAGCCACTTTGAGAACTCGCTCATAATAACTAAATGCCGGCGCTGGTTTTGTTTGAATTGGATAGTCGATTCAAACATGTGCCGTGTGGTTCCCGGCACCAATACAAAAAGAATAGGACCGCTCCATCTTTCCCATGGATGTCGTAAGAGGCGACTAAGGGATAGGCTTACAAACTTGGGATTCCTTTTTTAGGCGATGGGTTAGCAATCTGTCACTATTTGAATCTCAATTCTATCATTAAGTCAAATAGCTGAACGTGGCCATGGCCATTCAGTCTTTTCAAGACTGTTAGCTCTGTCTATTCCGCAAGGGATAAAGACGTATACGTAAGTACGTACGTATTCAAACACACTCACATGGCATCACGCCTCTTTATTTATTAGGCAGAGGCTTTTTAACTTGCTTCGATACCTATGTATATACATACATACTTCTTTCGCTTCATTAACTGTCATCCACGTTTTCATACAATCTTGTCGAATTACGGTATTCTTGACTAGTCAGTTAATGAAAACACAAAATAGCTAAACGTTAGTGGGTTAGAAACGACAACGCTCGGTATCCCTATGGATTTCGTCAAATTTTAAGGTCAACAGGTCAGGTAAGGTCACAGGTGAAGCTCGTTTGAAGTGGTTAGCGTTTAAATATTGTAAACGTTCTAGTGAATAGGTAGATTAAGGCAAGAATACCTTTAATGGATAGTTAAGAATATACATGAAGCAAAAAATGTATGCAGAGATCATAGCATTCTTCTTTTAGGCGGTGGGTTAGTACTATTTGAATCGCAATTCTATCAGTAAGCCAAACAGCTGAACGCGGCCTTTACTTTTCAAGACTGTTGGTTCTGTCTACCTCGCAAGGGATATAGACGTGATAATATGCATGCATGTAGGGATCATAGCAAGAGGAACGAAGAAAGGTGGCCCACGATTTCTCTCTTTTCATTCATATCTTTTAGAACTTGTCAATTTGGTTTTCAAAATGGGCAAAGAATTTTAGAACTGAGTATCACTTACAGCTTTTAGAAAACTACGCGATATCCATTCATTGAAAATGCGGTAACGAGGTGTATCCAAATATTTCAAAGCATTAAAAAACAAAGTAAGATAAGTCCGCCATTGCAAGTGATTTGTTTCTTTTATAACTATGTGCTTACTATTTTCTTGTTACTTTGTAAATTTCTATACAATAAAGATATTACAAACAAACAAATTAAGCATAAATCGTAATCTTCATAACGAGCAGCCAAAAGGAACACCTAACACCTTAACAAGTTTTCTGTTTGCGAGGATTTAAGCGCGGCACTGATTGCTTCCAGCTTTCCAATTAAACTTGCGGCGTGACCTGAACATTTAAATTAGTCGCGTCTTCTTGCTAAAGTTTCTTATTCCCCCACTACCACGGTTATAACTATAACTATTACTAGTAGTAATAAGTATAATTAAGGACGTCCTGGTAAAGGGTCAGGTCAGTACCCGAAACCGCCGAGCTTGCATGAAGAGAGTTATGAATGTGGATGAAGCCAAGGTAGTATGCAGAGATCGTAGCAAGCGGAAAGAGGTGGTCTCTGCCTACCCCTACGTTAAAGAGTCGTGATTTGATGTATGTAAGTATTACTAGTAGTGAATAATTTGTTGCTACTCGTAAATGGGTGACTGAGGTCCTTCAGACGAGGGCGATAAATCAGACACGTGAGTGGCCGATTAAGAATGGAATAATTTATTTAACAACAGTATTGCTTATATACGAGTACTAAATATAAAATGGATCGTATTGTATAGTGATTAAGCAAGCTCAATGCATAATCCGATGTAATATCACAATTTTATATCTTGCAGTAACAGTGGAGAAATTATGGGCGACGTTCAGATTGGTATGTGACCGGATTGAGATCCAGATATTCATTCAGCCGTGTGGTTCTCGGCACCAATAAAAAATGAATAGGACCACTCCATATCGTTCCCATGTATGTCGTAAAAGGAGACTTATTGATAGGCTTATAAACTTGGGATTCTTCTTTAAGGCTATGGGCTAGCATCATTAAGCCAAACAGCTGAACGTGGCCTGTCAGTCTTTTCTATAGATTTTCTATAGATGTAGACGTGATTGTCTGTAAATATATAAGATCAGATAGTGACATAATACTCATATTTTTTAAATTAAAAAAAAAAAGGAAAATAAGTTTTAAAAGGATATTCGACTAAAATCGTTCGTATTGTTAATACATTTTGTTGTTATTATTATTAAAATGACAAAATTTTGTAGCTGTTCAAGTTGATTTCCGATAATCTGTTCTGAAAATAAGCCCGATCGCTAATTGAGCAATACTGTCGAGCAATAATTTTATTGGGATGTAATGAAATCGAAAATTTACTGGAAGCAAATTACTTGAAACTTGCGATGTTTGCTCGGAGCGAGTTGTCGGGGAGACTTGTTCATTGTCATTGCTTAATTGTAGGTTTAATTTATTGTATTGTAATTAAAACTGTGGCATTACTATTTTCCCGCGACTCCGTCCTTGTAAAACCGAAATATGTATAATTTCCGTTACTGTGGAAATTTCGGTTAATACTACTTATATTATAAATGCGAAAGTTTGTATTTCAGTATGGTTTTTTGTTACTCTTTCACGCAAAAACTACTGAACCGATTACCATGAAATTTGGTATGTAGGTAGCTGAAGACCCAGAATAACACATAGGCTACTTTTTATCCCAGAGTTCCCGCGGTATTGATAGGGTTTCCATGCGGATGAAGTCGCAGGCGGCCTCTAGTTTTCTCATAGTGCAACAAGACCATATGCCCAATTTCAAATCTTTAAAGGGCTCTCAGCAGTTTGGACTGAGCTTTGACAATTCAGTCAGTCAGTCAGTGCCCTCTTTTATATCTTAAGGATATAATAAATCTAGTGGTGATAAATTGTGTATGTTAAATATAAGTCCAAGAAAATCAACCTGATAAATTTCAATTATATCATCAGCTGGATAGCATAATACTGAAAGGCAAAATCTAATCAAAAGCCACTATTAGCTTTGTCTAATTCCTAGAGTATAAAGACAATGTGTGTATTAGAAAAGCCAATAATCACGAGAGTTCATTTCAATTAACTAGTATTTTGATATATTCCTTATATGCAACAAACGTAAAATTCCTTCATTCAAATCCCTTTTGACACAATATCAGTGCGGAAGCCAAGTACTATCATTTAGAGTTCACCAAAGTTATTTGTCAGTTGCGGCTTCTATATTTGAACTTTGGAGCATTTAATGTGAACACCACTTTACATGTACCGTGCACAATAATCGGAAGGAGCTTTTGTTCCCGGGACACAATGCCTCGCCAGGTATTAAACAGTTCGGACTTAAATTGAAAATTTTCGTCGAAGCGCGGAAATAATGGGGAATACGTAAGGCTAGTTTCAGAATGACGCCGGCGAGACGCGCCGTCGGCCAGCGCCACACGCGCGCTTTACTGAAGCGGAGCGTGAAACGAGTATCGAGTTTCCTTCTAGAGTATATGCACATTGGCAACAAAGACGTGCGCCTCACGATCGGCGCGTTTGAACTGATGTACTATGTCGATTTGTGCTAGTATATACGTGTCAGCCGCACTCACGAGCGCGACGCGGCTGGCAGAATCCCCGTAGTTTATATGTAAGTTTCTGGCGCACCTGCAATGTCGTCCGAGACTTGAAATTGTCAGCATCCCAAGTCGCATTGAACCACACCTTTACGACTTGTGTAATCTCGCGACGTTAGAAGCCAGCTTTACTAGTATAATTGCGGCACGCGCGTGTGTGAAGCGCGTCTCGCCAGCGTCACTCTGAATCCAGCCTTATAGAAGTCGAGATATTGTTTAAGGCTTTTATTAGTCGGTAACGAAATTACGCTCGAAGGGTTTGGAGCTCGCACGCTGATTTATAATGTTTATTGTAAGGTGGAGGGTATTGTTGGTGCCCTTTGTTTTACTTTATATATGTCACCTAAATTTTTCCTGGTCCCTTGCTCTTGACAAATTAATCAATATTTGACTTGGAATAACGTATGCATCAAATTTGAACGTTTCGAGCTGATGTATAGACAAAACGCCTTAACTAAACTTATTTTTTTCAGTACTTAACACACCATGGGAAATACATAGACGTAGAAAAAAAGGCAGACGGAAAAGGCCAGGCAATTGAAGCACCAATATTATGCCAGCCCATTGTATATGTATATATGCACGGCTCACGCACACATTCTCACCGTGTGACAGTTGGCCGCCATTACGTCATAGATTACGTCACGAAATGGCAAGTTTTCTGTCACTCACGCAAGCCTACAGCGCCGCTATTATAATGCTTCACTTTTTTAAGCCACACTCAGTCCGCCTTTTTTTCTACGTTTATGGGGACATGCTTACTTTTTAAATGTAACAAAAAATCGTACGTATATATAGAACTGCTAAGCTCGCGAGCCGCCCGCGCTCGAGAGCAAGTCAAACACCACTCGCGGAATGATGTTTGTCAAAATAAAGGACGCGGACAAAAGGTCTTCGGGAGTTCCCGACAACGAATCAAGAATAGTGGGTAATGTTTTTGGATGCTAACTAAAATTGAGCATGAATAAAGAGAGTAAAGAATGTATCTGCTTTCTTCAGGAAGAGGCGTGATTTTATGAAGCTATGTAAAGATTTCATTAAAATACTGCCGTGTAGTTTCCGGCATTTTAGAATAGAACCACTCTATATCTTTCCCATGGATGTCGTAGAAGGCGACTAAGAGATAGGCTTATAAACTTAAGATTTCCCTTAGAGGCAATGGGCCAGAAACCTGTCTCTATTTTATTCTCAATTCCATCATTCCACCGTACAGCTGAACGTGACTTTCAGTCTTTTCAAGACTGTTGGCTCTGTCTTCCTTGCAAGAGAAAAAGTCGTGACTCTACGCATGCATGTATTAAAAATGCACAGCAAAAAGAAATGAAGAATAAATAAAGAAAATAATACATTATAAAGAACAAAGGTAGAAAATGGGTTTGACATGAGATAATTTCGATATTTAATTTAACTACGAGTGCCTATTTAGGAATTTGCACCTTAAACGTAAGGTTGAAATTGGTTCAGATATATTATACCATCCTGATAATGGTACGTAGACCTTTGTCTGTGTGTCTGAATAGCACTTGGCCAGTTTAAGATTTATACAGATTTCGTAATCACACTAAATATTAATTATAATTGCAACTTTCAGCTTCAATCTCATATTATAATATTTATAACAATATTTTAATATCAATATATATCAATTCCATTTATTATACCGTCAGTCAAAAACCATACTCAATCAACCGTATTTATAGCTGCAAATTTAACCACTCTTAATTAGTCAATGCCTGATTGCAAATGTATTCATCCTTCCATGGTGACGGCTTTGCGAATTAGAGTGTATACCCGGCTAAATTATAGAGCCGTGTTCTGTACACGCCGTGTCCATTATTCAGCGCTCATTATTCACGGTCGTGTATTCATTACCGCTCGCAGTGAGAAGGGGGGGGTGACGAACGGGTTTACCCGAAATAATGAGATTTTTCGATTGCCAGTACTTAATGATCGGTTTTAAACGTTTCAATTCGTTTTTTTTTTAATATTCTACTGGAGTGTTTCGGTGGCCAGTCTTATTTACTTTTTCAAGTATGATTACTTTTTTTGTGGAGATGAAATTCAGTATTTATTACACTTCAATTTGTTCCGAGAAACTTTTTTAATCTGTTCTTAGTGAGTATTTATTTTATCTATTTAATCTGAAATTCACGAGATTTATGGTCGGGCAGGTAGCCAATGTAAAAAACTTATATTGTCTTGCTTGCTGTCTCAAACTTTTGAAGGAAGGTAACATTTAGAAATTCTTTCTTTCGAGGGAGGTTACGTGATTGTACGTTAATAAATAAAAAACCAAAATTATTTACCATCCAATAAAAACAACACACCACTGACAGGTGAAATTCGCTTCCAGCCGTCATTGGCGAAGTCAGAACAAATGAACATTTCGATTTCGTTACGTTAATAAAATCATTGCTCGACGGGACGGCTTAATTAGCAATTCGGTTAACTTTGGATGCCTATTGGCAGGAATGGATTTAATAAATAAAAAAAGTGTCATAAAATCAACCGCGCCCTTTGGTGCCCGGCAACAATTAAAAAAAAGAATAGGACCACTCCTACTCTTTCCCATGGAAGTCGTAAATGGAGACTTAGGGATACGCTTATAAACTAGGGATTCTTCTTATAGACGATGGGCTAGCAACCTGTCACTATTCTCTCTTCTCTAATCTCAATTCTATCATCATGCCAAAAAACTGATCTGTCGGTCTGCTGTCTGCTCCGCAAATGATATAGACGTGACTATATGTATGTATGTAACATGAACCTTATTATTGAATATACAATCACCAGTTAGCTTTAGAACAGGAAAGTTTCGCCCTAGAATTCGATGCATTTTGAATTGTCGTCATATTTATTTTATTTCATTTTTATTTCAAGCATCAGGACTTATACAAATTTTGTTAGTATATATATAATTTCATGAAATACTAAGACATAAAATAAGTCCAGATTATCTTAGTCATGGAATAAGAAATAACTGCACTTGTAACTAAGAACCGCCAATGGTATGTGGTAATATACTAAATTTTCGTCGTTATTAACACAAATGACTCACCCCGAACCTGATCAAATAGGGAACGACCCGACGAAAGGTCAGGTCAAGTTTACTCTAAACCGATGAGCTGATGAAATGATACATGATGAGAGTGATGAATTTAGTTGAAGTCAAAAAAATTGTGACAAGTGGAAAAATTTAGTTTCTGCCTAATAAGGTAATAAGGCTTCATTTTACATACAAACATATCCTCACTTCCATATCCCTTGCTAATTCAAACTAATGTTCTTTCTTATGCTTATTATGGCAAGTTCTTTTAAGTATTTTCAAAAGATCTATAACGTAAATTCTTAGATCACTCATCAAGTAATTCGGTGTTTCATCAAGGAAGCTACGACCGGACGAGTTAAGGCGTTGAGAGCGGTGACAGCGCTAAGCCCTACAAAAGAACGGCTCAGCGAGTTTACTTGGGACCCTCAGTGTTACAGGGCGGATGACATCTTCTGTTGATAAACAGGATGTGTAAGAGATAATAAAAGGAAATTTATGATTTCTTTTACAGTTTATGTTCATCGTAATCTAGCTGAACATAACATTCGAGTCTTGTTACTATTTACTCTGTCTAGTTAGGGAGAGACGTGGTATGTATGTTTATTGATTTTATTCACGTTTAAGACTTCATTAATGCACAACATTTTTATCCACGAAGTTAGTTACTAATTGGTGTACCATATTTATTTATGTTACTTATTTTTTTTTCTAGGAAGGGAGATTATTATCTGACCGTAAAAATGGGACAGGGCCGGCCTCGTTGAATTTTTAAGGGCCAAATTTCGAATGTCTTAAAAAAGTGAGATATAAGGAGTGAGTTTGGAGGAAGCGTGAGAGGTTTGTAAGGATCGTAGCAAGTGGCAGTTTGTAGTTTCTGTCTACCCCAACAGTAGATAGGCGTGATGGTATGTATGTATGTATTTTTCCTATAAGCCCCAAGAAGCTAAACATACTATTCAAATTAACTGAAGCTTCTTTAATACATCTATATCATCAGATTTCCTACTAAATGCAATACAAACCATAATATAGGCACATGACCAAACACAGGCGCCCCAACTAGTCGTACTAAATTGCGCAATTTCTGCTTCTTACATTACTTAGAATTACCCCACATTCTGGATGCGGGATCAGGCCGGCAGTCCGGGACGCGGTCACCGCACACGCATGAAATATTGCGGGAATTCCCGCCTTCGGGTTATTTGCAAGGTCTAGATTTAGCCCTGGGACAGATAGGGTAATGGAGAGGAGATTGTTAATGTATTTTGCTTATGTGTTTCGCTGAGATGTTTAACATTTGAAATTTATCTTAATCTAAATGAAGACATTTTTGATACGTTGAACTTGGGATTCTTGTAGATGATAGGCTAGCTCTATCACTATTTAAGTAAATCTCAATTTCATAATCTGCCATCATAATCTATACAGCTGAACGTGACCTGTCAGTCTTTTCACGGCTGTAACAAATACCAGCGCCCTTTTCGGGAGTCTGTTCATTTTGAAGAGTTCCGTTCCGTTATGCTCTTTTTATGGGATTCTGTGTCCGTTTTGGAAAGAAAGTTCCGTTCTTTTAAAGGCTAAGGGCTTAGAAAGTTTGTAGCTTGTAGCTTTTGCCAAATATTAATATATTATATCAATGATATATAGAATCTTGCAATTAAAAATAACGTGAAAGTGTGCCGGCGAAGGCCTATTTTCTGACTAAAATATTCATTTTGATTTTGTGTGTAATTTTTTATTATGATTATTGTGCACTATTTTAACATGACACAGGAGTGGATAGATAACTCAATTCCTGTTCTGTAAATAACCACACGACTCGTACCAGCGCATTATCACTTTGTTATAAATATTTAACTCTTGCTGCTCTTAATAATTTAGCATTTACGAGGACATGAACATGACAATCATCTCAAATGGATAGCTTCTTGTGTTTATCTCATGAATAATATCCGCACATCACGACGTCATTTCGCCCCACTGTTATTACAATGCGGCTGTCATTCAGACAATGCTCTTAACATATTGGATCCCTAACACGTTTCCTCGGCCTAAGACGGACGAAACCGGACGAGCCCCATTCACTTCGCATGAAATATTGCCCCCCCACCCCCCCAAACTCTGGACCGTCCGGATACCTTACGATCGAGTGTGGGAGTGATTTTACTAATTGTCCCTCAGATGTCCCTTATAATTTGGCGCGTAACGCTGGGATAGGTGCGGGCTTGGAAGGCGATTGGGATTAGGGTGACCAAGCTTCGAGAACATTGGGAATTTATTGAGCTTTGAAATGATAATATCTTATGTTTAAAAATTTGTGTTACTTTTAGGCGATGGGCTTAACAGTCTGTTTGGCTTTTGGGTCTTATGACTATTGGCTCTGTATACCCCGCCTTGGATAATGACATGAAATGTTCTTGTGGTTTCCTGGAAGAGATTGTTTAATGCGATCACGCCGCCTTTTGTACAAAACCTTAGGATAAGTTAAGTATAAGTAATTGTTGTCATAACTATCAAAACATGTGAAATATACATGTAATGCAATTGCCTATTTTTTCTGACTTATAATCAAACATAACATGTTTAAGATAGACAGTAGTTATTTCCTCAATATTTACCTTAATATAATTCTTAAAAAACCACTTAGATATCAGATGATAATTATGGAATCGTTTATAGTAGATAATAGCTTTCTATGTTTGCCAATTTATTCATGTTTATATATGACGCAGTTCTAATATTTATTACATCTCATGCTCAGTCTGTAATCGCTTATAAATATTAATTGAAATAATCACCAACACTCCGTGATGATATAAATAATTCACCTCGCCAATTCTGGAAGCATTTGTGATGTCAGCTTTCCCACAGATTCCTGCCGACATAGCCACCTCTAGGCCGAAGTTACGAATTAATCCGAAAGCCTATTAATTAAGCTTCAAGGGCTTTCATGCGATCGGAATGGAGCCACACTTAGTTGTAAGATTTACTGGACCGCAGTGTAATCGAAATGGCTGACATTTTTGTTTGTTTGTGTGTGTCGTAAATTCCCTTAAGTTTATTAATTACATACCTAAACTGAATGTACTTATTAATATGGAGACCTAGATCAAATTGGGAGCGTTTTAGCAGAAGGTATGTCAAGAGAATTTGAAACTGACGAGCTTGCATGAAAAAAGCTTTGAATGTCATTCACATTCATAGCTTCTTTCATGCAAAAAAATTAGACATTGCATACGGTGAAAATGTCTCTTATTATTAAAAAAAAAAAATTATTCTTTTGTTTTGTTAACTGAAACTTATCAATAGATTTGGATGAAACTTGGCGCAGAGATAGGTTAAACCTTTAAGAGAACCGTAGTTTTTCTCATATAAATTCTAACAATAGCTTAATCCCAAGCATACGTCTAATAGATAGTGACAAAAAAAAATTACCAGCTAAATATTTTATACATTCCTTCACCGCTGCAATACTGAAACTTTCGACACGAAGCTTGTGTCCCACTTTGAGACAACACGGCGTACGGCCTCGCACGTCGTGACTGAAGCCGTCAAAATAGTTGGAAATAACAAATTCTGCCGAGAAAGGAAGTGCGGGTGACCTTTCATACGATAACGCCTATCAGGGGAAAGCGGGCAAATTAATTTTGTCACTCACGGGGTAGACAGAGCCAAGTCACAAGAGTCGAAGGCAATGGTTAGCACCACCTTTTTGTACAAGAAAATAAGCTTCCTTTTATTTTTAACATTTTTTATTTGCCACTAGATGAAAAACAACTTGCACTAGATAATAATGTGCCTATTGCCCTTAGTTGCCTTTTATAACATCGATGGGACTTTATCGATTATAAAGTGATGGGAACCATACAGCACAACCTAATATATATTTTTTTAATTTCATTTCACCACTTTCTTGATAGACACTGATGAAATTTTACATACACTTGCCACGAACCCCGCATACTTCTTTCGCTTCATCCACATACGTAACTCTCTTCATGCAAGCGCGTCGGTTTCGGGTACTCTAGACCTGACCTGGCCTTTCGTCAGTACGTCCTCGATTAAAAAAATTAACGGTACAATATTCCGCAAATCTAAACACCATTTCTTCTCAGCTCCTTGTCGGACAATAGGCGGCACGCACGCGCAAAGAAAGCGTATGAGTTCCTTCACGGCGAAAATAAATTCCTCGTGAACGCTTTCTCTTCACATGCAAATTATTATTATTGTGGGGTTCGCATATTAGCCGCCTTTTACCGGCTTATTTTCAATTGAACGTTTCGTATTGGATTTCCTGAATTGCCTTTTGTAATTGTGCGTAGGGGCGTTATATAAAAATCAATACTTAGAAAGTAAAGTTATACTTCTAGGCAGATGCTCATAAACTTCTTGTTCAAATTAGGCTAAGTATTTTGGTAGTAGAATAGGACCACTCCATCTCTTTTCCATGGATGGCGTTAACGGCGACTAAGGGAACGGCTTATGAACCTAGGATTCTTCTTTTAGGCGACGGGCTAGCAACCTGTCACTATATGAATCTCAATTCTATCATAACGCCAAACAGCTGAAAGGGGCCTCTCAGTCATTTCAAAACTATTGGCTCTGTCTACCCAGCAAGGGATATAGACGTGATTATATGTATGTATATGTATCATGACAAAATAATACGCTTGCCATACATACATATATGAATGCAATGCATAATATTAGTGACATCATCACGGTTTTCCGGAATCACGTGGCGTGTCTAAATTGGCATGCCAAATGCCACGCGAGTCATCCACTCATAAAGGCTACATCCGATCAATGTTTATTTCCAATGGAACATTCTAGTTTCTCTCTGTATCTGTGCGATTGGAAATGTAATATTTAGAATTCAATACCAGTTTGAACTTGCCCATAGTATCAGGTTTAGTGAACTAAATAAAATGAAAAACTTTACCTTGGAAACTAAGCTTTTCTACGCTGCAAAGAACAATCTCACTCCCAATACCTTTTAACCCGCGCTAATTTTTATCCGCGCGGATTTAGCGACACCCACAAAAAAACACATGTTTTTCGCAAGTCCCAAGGCAACTATAGTTTTTACCGAGCTGAAAAGCACCCTATGCCCTTATCCAGACTCTTAATTATATACGAAAATTTTCAAAAAGATGACGCCTGAAGATAAACAAATAAACTTTTGTCTACCGTTCGGTTCAACTGACGTCACTCGTGGGGATTTGAAAAAAGGCCAGGACACGAGTGTAAGTTACTTACTGGTCTTACTGGTCGCCTATAACAGCAAGATTCCCACAGACGCGCCGGGCTGCCTGAGGGCATCGTGGTGAAATACCCATCCCATCCCATCCCATGATGCCCTCAAAATGGCAAGAAGGGTACACTAAGGTGTTTTAGTGGGTAGGCTGGTTCATTAGGTGCCAGGAGTCCCACACTGAAGACCCGGGGGGTTGTCCGTAAAAAGGATTTCCCCTTCGATGATAAAAATATATATATAAATATGTTTCATTAGAATAAGTATTTAAGTAGTAGAATAGGACCACTCCATCTATTTCCCATGGATGTCGTAACAAGCGACTAAGGGATAGGCTAATAAAATTGCGATCCTTTTTTTAGGCGATGGGCTAGCAACCTGTCACTATTTGGATCTCAATTCCATCATCAAGCCGAGCAGCTGAACGTGGTCATTCGGTCTTTTCGGGACTGTTGGCTCTGTCTATCCCGTAAGGGGTATAGACGTGACTATATGTATGTATGTATGCAACTATGACGTCACGCGGCTACAAAATTCGTCAGTCCGGGCCGTGTCCGGTTCTCCGGCAATCTGTTGCAGTGAAGTTAGTATTGCGAATTTAGCCATTCATTACAGCTCGTGTGACGCGATGCGTTACAACCAGATTGGTTTGCATATTCATTTCGGCCGGAATATTTCTCTTTAATTAAACCTAATTTTGACATTAGGCAGTCTGTGTTATGCGGGATGTTTTAGCGCTTGCTTTTGCGTAACCTACTTTGCGTATAGCGTATAGAAGCACATTTGTCTAATTATAACTTCCATGCTAGTCTTAAAAGGAAAAAATCTTACTCTTATAAGTTAACTAGCTGTCTCTCTCGTCATTGCAAAAGTCAATCAAGAGAAAGGAAAATAACGTAAGATTGTTTTAGGCGATGGGCTAGCAAGATTGTGACAGATGTCACTATTTGAATCTCAACCCCATTAATATACCATACAGCTGAACGTGGCTTTTCAGTCTTTTCAAAGACTTTTGTCTCCATTTACCCCGTAAAGTATAAATACTTGATTAAATGTATGTATGTATGTATTAAGCGCCTCTTTACACTAATTAAAACTGCTTTTAAAACGGAGCCGTTGTGATAGAACTTTAAAATCGCAATTCAAATTCAAAATTCAAATTCAAAATTTTTATTCATTATTATAGGATATTATTATATCGCTTAATAATTGTCGTATGGTTTAACAACTTGGTTGACGTCAAATAAATTACTTAAAAACTAAGTTTACTGCCGCTTCCAAGGCGTCAGTGCAGAAGAAGCGGTAACAAACTGCACTGCAGCATTTTCATCAACAACGTCAACTTCACAATATTAAATTATACTTAGAATAGAATGTGGACGGGAGAATACATTGTTCACGGGAGATTTATATATTTATGAGATTTAATATTGAAAAAAGAAATATATATATATATATATTATGAATTGCCAATTTTAAAAAGATTTATGTACAGAGTGTACTGAAATTTTGATTTAAGTTCAAATTAAACTACAATTAATTACGAGGTTCCTGTGCCAAGCTCGAGCCAGATGTTTTTATCATTAAGGTAATCATCAGTCCTATAATAAGCCTTCCCACAAAGTACTTTCTTTACATACTCTTTGAATTTTCGGTTGGGCATATCAAGAACAGACTCCGGCAACCTATTATAAAATCGTATACAGTTCCCCATAAATGATTTACTGACTTTGCTAAGCCTATGAAACGGCATGACTAATTTATGTTTATTACGTAAATTTCTATCAGTTGTGGCACTAACTTTTTGAAAAAAGAGGTATTTTTCCTAACATACATTATAAGATCAAAAATGTACTGGGACGCTACTGTAGGTATGTTTATTTTCTTAAAGAGTTGTCTTAACGAGTCTCTTGGTCCTAAGCCGTAAATTGCGCGAACGGCCCTTTTCTGAATTATAAAAATAGTTTGTATATCAGCCGCGCTACCCCATAAAAGTAAACCATAAGATAACAAGCTATGAAAATAGCTAAAATATACAAGCCTAGCTGTAGCTACATCTGTCAATTGTCGGATCCTCCTAACAGCATAAGCGGCAGAGCTAAGTCTATTGGATAGTTTAGAAATATGAGCACCCCACTGTAGCTTTGCATCAATTATAATTCCTAAAAACTTTGTATTTTCAACAAATTCTAATTTCTGGCCTTCCAGTGTTATGTCAGTATTGGCCTGCCTTACGTTTGGAAGGGTAAATTTAATGCATTGGGTCTTATTAGCATTTAAAAGAAGATTGTTGGTTGAGAACCAGATAGATATGGCCGACAGTATATTATTAACCGAACTTACATTTTCGCTATGGCGATCTAATTTAAATATTAAAGAAGTGTCATCGGCAAACAGCACTATACCCGCCTGTTTTTCCACCATAAAAGGCAGGTCATTGACATATACCAAGAAGAGGAATGGTCCTAAAATTGAGCCCTGAGGAACACCCATTGAGACGCTTGATCCGCTTGACTTTACTCCATTAATATCTACAGTTTGAAGCCTATCAGTCAAATAGGATGCCATTAGTTTAGTTGATTTGAGGTCAAACCCATATTGACGAAGTTTACGCAAAAGTGTCTGATGATCTACGCAATCAAATGCTTTAGAGAGATCGCAAAAGACTCCAACTGAATCCTGTGAACTCTCCCACGCGTCATAGATTTGAGTAACAAGTGCTACTCCCGCATCAGTGGTGGACTTCCCGGCAGTGAACCCATATTGTTGGGAATGGAAAATGTTATTGATTTTAAAATATTGTTGCATTTGATTAAGCATCATCTTCTCAAACACCTTGCTCAAAACTGGCAATATAGAAATAGGTCTATAATTGCCAAGGACTGTTTTCTCCCCTTTTTTGAATAGAGGTATTAATTTGCTACATTTCATTAAATTTGGAAAAATACCCTCATCAATACATTCATTAAATATAAAAGCTAGATCAGATGCAATAATATCTATGATTTGACTTATGATACTAACAGACATACCCCAATGGTCTTCAGACTTTTTCAAATTAAGTTGTTTGAACGCCTTTAATATATTATCAGAGTTAACATATTTAAATTTAAAGACAGATTTGATGGGAGTTGTGTTATTATTAAGTAGGGTTTCAGCGCGCAATGGACAAGAGTCAACGTCAGAAGTTAGCTCCACAGGGATTTTTGCAAAGAAATTATCAAAAGCATTTACTATGTGCTGAGTTTTAGAAATACTTTTGTTACCGGATGATATTTGTTTAATACTGTCTCTATCTTTGATTTTGCCAGATTCTTTATTAATAATGTTCCATGTTTCTTTAATTTTATTTGGTGCGTTGTTTATTTTACTACTTATGTGCAAAGACTTAGCTTGCCTGCAAACTTTTTTAAATAATTTTGAATAATTTTTGACATATTCTACAAAACTGGGGTCAAAATTGTATTGTTTCTGGGCATATAAGTCATATAACTTATTCCTACTCTTGTGAATACCTACTGTAGCCCATTCACTGAACTGTAATCTATTACGAATATTGACTTGTTTCTGCTTGAACCTTTTTGAGTATTCAGCAGAAATCATATCAAATAAATTGTTATAATGTTCATTAGGATTATTTCCAGAATATGTTAAAGTATTTAATTGATTTGCAATGTTTATTTTAAATTTTCTTATGTTTTTGGAAGAAAGAGGTCTACACATAATTTTATCATTATTTAAATTGTTTAAGGACTCTTTCTCAAAGGTAACATATTGACCGGTGTGATCCGAGGGCAATTTGTGAATAATTGATTTCCGTATATAAAGATTATTGCAAAAAAAATTATCCAGACACTTGGCAGATGTAGATGTTATTCGGGTTGGTTCGAAAAAAACATACTCTAAATTATAAGATTTAAACAAATTAATAAATTGTATACTAACGGTTGATTTAACTAAAATGTCAATGTTAAAATCACCACAAATAATTAATTTTTTATTACATTTTGAGGTAACATGTAACACTTGATCCATTATTTTTAAAAATTGTTTAAATTCACTGTTTGGGGGACTGTACACACAAACAATTATATGATGATCTAGCTCGGCACAGGTCACTTCGGCACACCGCTCAACCGAAAGTCTGGTTATGTCTGTTCGCTCTTTACAGCGAAGACCGCATTTGATAAATATCATAGACCCACCTCTAATTGCAGACTTTCTGTTTAAGCAGCTCACAATATTATAATTGTTTAGGCTGAACATCATCTCCCCCTCCATGAGCCAATGCTCAGTCAAACATACAATGTCCACATTTAATTCTTCTACAACTAGTTGTACTTCTAATTCTTTGCCGGGAAGACCTTGTATATTTTGATGGATAATTCTTAACCCTCGAGGGTTTCCCGTTGTCTGAGTGTGCAGTTTAAATTAACTGTCAAGTCAACAGAGTTACCATCACACAGAGTTGGCAATTCTGTAGTCAACTTATAATTAATATTTCGCTTACAATGTAAACTCGTCCAAACATTAATATTACTAGCTACCAATGTAGCAATTTTGTTCTTATGGTATCTGGATAGAAATATTCTATCATTGGTCTTAAAACAATCACCTATGAAATTGTTTGTGTCAAAAAACACAAATTTGTCACTGTGACGACATGTCAACGAATGCATAAAATTATTGAGTAGGTGAATGTTTTTATTAAGTTTTGGAGACTGGCAACTCATATATGGAAAAGCACATAAAATTATTTGGTTAACTTTTAATTTATTCAAAGATTCAAAACAGTTAATTATATCTTTCCTGCCAATTTTAAAACTATCACCAATTAATATTACTATGGTGGATTTATTATTTAAATTTACATTATTAATTCTCTTAATAATTTGGGTAAAAGATGCATTTGGCATGCAGTAATTTATAAAAGACTGATTTAGGGTATCACAGAAATATTTACCCATATTGCTACCAATACCGTCTGAAAATAGCACTGTATTATAATTATAATGAGGTTTACAGGGTTCAGAGTTGGAATAAGTATCAAGCAAATTACCGGCACTGGGAGTGGGTGAAAGCAAGGTAGAATCATTGATATTGGGCTTGTTGAATTGCCCGCAGGTACATTCTTTTGATAAGAATTCAAGAGTCTCCTGGTTAAATGTACTGTCATGAATCAACTTTTCTACAGCCAACAGATGCTCAGTATTTTGCTGTCTTTGTTTATCATATTTATTAAACAGTTTAGAATAGTCATCCTGTAATTTTATGACATGAGTCTCCAATCTGATCCTATCAACCTCATATGCCTCTTGATTTTCTACCATTTTTTGATTGCAAGAGCTGATTTCCCTTTGTAACCTACAGTTCAATGAACTGCTTTTTATTAAGCATGATTTCCTAATGTTATTATTTTTTAATTGATATTTACATTTCCTAATTTTTTTAGAGAGTTTTAGGTATTTTTTTAATTTATTATGGCTCATATCAAGTTTTGGTTTGTTTTTATACATATTATCATAAGAAGTGTCACTAGTGAGATCAATAATTGAGGAATCAACTGAGGGTGACATAAGTCTACTTTCAATGAGCTCATCAAAGAGGCTGGACACCTCCTTTGACTGATGCGACTGGGCATCTTGCTCGTGTCTATTTATCAGCTCATATGCCTCACTCAGCTCCCTTTCTAATTCAGTAACACGTCTGAGTGTCTGCTCATACGTATCACTGCATTGGCGGAAAGAATCTACCACTAAATTAAGTCGGTTAAGCTGCCCGGTTAAGTCATCACAATTATTAAGACTCTCAGCAAGATGTTGTTCGAGCTTTAGATTTTTATTTCGCATCAATTCATATTCACGTTCATTGTCTTCCCTTTCCAGTAATAATTGCTCATTGTCCTTTTTCTCAGCCTTGAGTTGAACTAAGGCTTCCTTCAGTTGCATTTCCAGCTGACGAGCGGTCACAGCACGGGTTGAGGACGACATATTTTACAAAATAAGATGTTATAAGTATAAGGAAGACAATGAGAGTTTGATGTGTGTAAAATAATACCAGCAAAACCGACTACCGTACTAAAACCTAACCTAATTCAAAAGTAAACAAACGTCAAATTCGGTATAGGAAATAAGTGATTTCGTAAGATATTTAATAAAAATTACGCAAAACAGTGCACAAGGACGCGGTGATTGATATAAATTCGTGAGGAAAAGTAACTATTGTACAGTTCTTACCTTGTAAAAGTTGTAAAATAAAACCGGCAACAGTTACCCACAGAACGTCAACTTTGAACACTATCTTTTCACAAGATACACCGAATTTGACCTTAAAAATTAAATATTACAATTACACTATGTGCATTCAATGAATTTATTTTATTTTTTACTTATTTTTAGTGTATTTTAATTAAATTTACAAATTTTAAATACGGAGCAATGAATATGACAATTACGCTCCGGGGTTGCCAGCCGCCAAAAAAAGCAGAATGTTGGAAGAACTCGGTAACAGAATGCTGTAGGAATCCGAAATTCCCAATGTTCATGTTTCACACGGTGTCGTATCATATTTCGAGAGACGATGGCTCGGCCTGAAGAAGACGGCGGCGGAAAATAAAATAAGATACGGAGGTATCACTTCTTACACTTTTAACTTTTTAGGGACAAATGCTGGGAACTTACCTAATATATAGTGACCTAATTTCTTTTGTGATTGAAGAGTTTTTTAGAGGTTTTTATATTGTACAATTATGGTGCGTTTTTAATTTTTCATGTGATGGCAAAAAAGATGCATTAACGAAATGCTATCTTCAAGCTAGCCAGCTCCGTCTTTCCCCGTTATAAATAAAAACGTAATGTATGAAAGAAAAAAGGATGTACATAAACTGAAGCTTTGACTTGTCTCTCCATTAAAGATGCATACATTCTTAATTTAAAAGGTGTATCTTCTGTGCTCTTTTTTATTTTGCTCAATTGAGGTGAGACGGCGCATTAGTCAAGCGTCCGATGCACGCGGTCGTCCCACTCTTGCGTCACTTGATGTATGTGCGTCCCGCTCTAACATACATACATACATACATAAAATCACGCCTCTTTCCCGGAGGGGTAGGCAGAGACTACCTCTTTCCACTTGCCACGATCTCTGCATACTTCTTTCGCTTCGTCCACATTCATAACTCTCTTCATACAAGCTCGGCGGTTTCGGGTACTTTTGACCTGACCCTTTACCAGGACGTCCTTAATTTGATCAAGATACGTTCGTCTAGGTCTTCCCACTCCGACCTTTCCCTCCACACTCTCCTTGTATATCTGCTTAGTCAACCTGCTTTCATTCATCCTCTCCACATGACCGAACCATCTTAACATACCCTTTTCTATTCCTGTAACTACATCTACTTTCACATCACAACATTCCCTTATCACGCTGTTCCTTATCCTGTCACTCAATTTCACACCCATCATACTCCTTAACGCTCTCATTTCCACTGCATTTATTCTGCTTTCATGCTTCTTTTGCCATACCCAACTTTCACTCCCATACATTAATGTCGGGACCAACACGCCCCTGTGCACAGCCAGTCGAGCCTCGCTAACGTTCCTTGATATATGTGCGTCCCGCTCCCACCGTGAGATATGTGTGGCCGGCGCAGAAGATGCACCTGATTTGTAACCCTAGAGGTTTCTTGCACTGTTTTGTTCAGTAAAAGTTGTTATTCTTAGAAGTGCATGTTCTCTGTCATATTTTGTACCAGTCAGTAGAGTAACCGTCTAAAGCCACATTAAAGTTTGGACGATTTTGGAAAACATTGAAGAATATTTTTAACAGAGTTTATCTTACTGTTGATAATGTTCAGAAGTATGTAGGGGTCGTGGTGAGTGGAAAGCTGTAGTATCTGTCTACCCCTCTGCGATAGAGACGTGACTTGATATGTATTAATGATGTGGAAATCTTAACATTTAAAGTTCTTTTTAATTTGGGAAAACATCGAAACACATCATTTATTAATATAAAAAAAGAAACTAATATAAAAAAAATCCTGCAGTAATATTATTCCAAACAGTATTATCGTTCTCTTTAATCCACATGGTCATTAAAGTTTCAATAACGTCCGTATACTCAACAATTCTAATACTAGAAAATGCTATAAACTAAAAACGTATAAACAAAAGCAAAATTTCTTGATAATATTTCAATTTTACACACCTCATTTCCTAGAAAACGGAAATACCTACTATATAATTCATGTTTTAACAGTAGTACACAGGAATATTAAAATTTCCTAAGCACCATGTTTTGTAGGCTACGTGTACCTACGTTCCACCAGTATTTACTCAGTTCATCTTACAGTATACCCGGCTCGCGTAACTGAAAACAATTTAACAGACAGAACTTATAACTGAGCGTCACAAAGTATTTAGGGCACAGAAGAGTATACAGTGAAACCAACCACCAAAAGTAGTAATTCTATAATTAAGACAAACCGGTGAACGTTGCTTATCAGTCTTTTTAGCTCTGTCTACCCCGCAATGGTTATAGACGTGATTATATGTATGTATGTACGAAGAAGCTATCTTATCTTATGTCAGTGGCCTTTTTAACCGACTTCTAGAAAACAAGTGGTTCTCAATTCGACTGTATTATATTTTTTTATATGTGTTACTGATTGATTGATTAACATTAACAGCGCAGCTATTTTTTATTATTAATGAAAACGTTTTCCCAATTGCCCACGGGAAAATAAATAAACGGGTATTTTATTGATTTTCTTAATAATTCTTAAAATGCTATAATATTACAAGAATTCTTAGAATTTTAGTTCCACCCAACATACAATTACTGTTAAATATTGCCACTATTTAATTTTTAAGGTTTCTTCAGATGTACGTTACTAAAATAAAACGAGATCTCGTATCTGTTAATATTTTATAATTTAAACATACTCAACTTTATTCACAGTGTTAAATCTAAGTGAGTGTACCTATTTCACACAACACTCGTGTATTCGGGCTCCGACGGACATAAAAGCTAGGGCTTCGCTGAATGAGCACCCTACACGAAACCATTTTGCCACAACCGAGACACGACCCGCCGCCTGAGAATCCACAAAATTACAAAACCAGACAATACAATCGCTAAAAACGTCATACATTGCCGTTTTAATTCGAAGTAGAAGTCTATTTGAGGTGTGAAAACAGTAATGGTATTTACATGCGGAGATGGAGTCGATGTTTATAATTTACAAGCACATCCTTTGAGTGCGGCATGAAGACACCAGCTACTTACACACCGACATTGTAAGCTATTGTTTTAAACAAACTTCATTGCTGGCGCGTCGAGCAGCTCTCGGGACGTCTGCGCCTGTTAACAGACAATGTATATTGTGGAGACTCGAGTGGGCATTCTGTGGCACTTGCGCTACAAGAAGGGTACTCCACTTTGATAATGATAGTTTTGACATGAAAGAGAAAAACGTTATTATGCGAGCACTGAGCCAAATCAATTAGGATGATAGTTCGCCTCTCATGTCAGATGATTTTAATAACAATATTGCCTTTGAAAGGCACGTTAGCATATTATTTTTTATCATATAAAATGTTTAGCTAACATTTTGAAAACGTTACGGTGTTTTTACTATATTTGAAATTATCGAAGTAATAAAATGAAACATAATATGGTTTTACTTTGATGTATTTTTAACATACAGTTTCTTTCAACGTCAAGTGTGCAAATAAGTATTTCGGAAAAAAAATCTGTAAAAGAATCAAATAATTTTGTACGTATTTTAAGAAGGGGTAAAAAAATACAAAGTGAGACAAAGGTGACATGTTAAACATCTCAAATAACATTATTTATACGAAAGTTTATGAAATGAAAGATGATAATACATGTTCTTTTATGAGACACATTTTAATGTATTCGTTTGAGAATTCTGTTGGTTTATTAAAATACAGCTTCTGAGGTAATATAGGCCTTTACTTTTTAGTTTTCTCAGAATCCTTAAGTCACGCCGGAGACTTCAGGTTATTAAATAATGTTTTGACAAAAATATATGATGAAATGTAATTTAAGTATCAATTTCTATGGTATTATTATTAAGAAAATGTAAGATTTTCGTACACATGTTTCAAACGTTACGGAGATTAAACAAGTAAAGTCAGTGATTTTGAGACGTTCCATTTATGAAATCAGATACCACTGGCCTGAGATTTAGCAGCTTTATTTAGGTCTATCGTCATTATAAGTGTATATATCAGAGTAAGACGGGTTAAGTCTTTTTTATATGCATATAATGAAATCGATTCTATAAGGAGTTAATTGATAGCAATAAATTGGTAATGTGTGTGTGTGAGTGCATATACGTAAGTCTTGCTAATGGCCGCCTTCCGTGCATGGCAGGACGCACGAATTTAGTGCTAGCCTCTTGCCACAAAATAAATCCAACCCTAATCTAAATTACAAATCAAAATTATATTTATTGCTAAATTTTGCCACTTACCGTTTAAAAATTGTTGTGCCGTGTGGTTCCCGGCACCAACACAAAAAAAAAGAATAGGACCACTCCATCTCTTTCCCATGGATGTCGTTAAAAGCGACTAAGGGATAGGCTTACAAACTTGGTACTCCTTTTTAGGCGATGGGCTAGCAACCTGTCACTATTTGAATCTCAGTTCTATCATTAAGCTAAATAGCTGAACGTGACCATTCAAGCTTTTCAAGGCAGTTGGCTCTGTCTACCCCGCAAGGGATATAGACATGACCATATGTATGTATGTATGAAAAAATATTTAAAACAGTTATCACGATCATCTGTGAAATGCTTTGCTAATAATGCGGCTTTCGGTAAGCATTTCTTTAAATTTCCCCGGAGCAAAGTTCGAATTTACTAATAATATAATTAAATATTCATGAATTCAACAACTCAGCCAAACAGGGCGTTATATGTAGTACTAGCTGACCCGCGCAACTTCGTTTGCGTGTATCCCGCTACTTCGACAAATACAGTCAACGCACCAACACATATTGGATACGCCAATCTCGATCTTGGGTAAGGCGAACCTCACGCTCTGCTGAAGATTCTCTCTCTCTCTCAGCTCTTACACCATCTCGAAGCTGACTGAGTCGCGCCTCACGCTCTATTGACGATTCTCTGTCCCTCTGAACCCTACGCCTATCTCGATCTCGGCTGCGGCGGACCTCACGTTCTGCTGAAGACTCTCTCTCTCTCGCAGCTCTATATCTATCCCGAGCCTGACTGAGGCTTTCCTCACGTTCCGTTAACGATTCTTCATCTCTTGCTGAACGTGTTCTTCTGGCATTCACTGTACTACGACCTATGTTAGAACGTCCACGTCTTCTAGGCATGACTATATTTAATTATTACACACACATTATGACACTAACTCCCATATTATTCGCATGTGCCTCAGTAAAAAAATATCTAAATATGTACTTAGAAACAAAAGAAAGATACCTATTCTATTAAGTTCTTTTTCTGAACTTATCTTACCTTAAATTACGATTTTTTTTTTAATTTAATTATTTCCCTAATATTAAATTGACCTAACTTTAAATTTTAACCAAAATCTTAATAGAAAATATCAATCCATAAATTACGGTTTTATATTTTAAAAAACTAATCTTACTAATAAGTGCGATTTAATACTAACCTTAGAATACAATACCTACTATTATCATACAATTATTGTTGTCGCGCTGAAAAGCACGTTTTATTTTTCTCAAAGAGCTGCGATAAATAAACGCGTCCGATCGCTTCCAATTTCAAAGTGCTAATGGGGAGCCGCTGTTTTTTTTTTTTTTGACTATGAGAACATAGTTTGCCTGAGGGGCATTCACTATTACAGCGGGACGTTTTTAGGCGAGGGCTTGATGCTCCTCCTAACAGCCTTAGGGAGCCGCTGCCGCCGACGCGCTATTTATAGAGACGCTGCCCCCGCCGTCGCGGCCGGCCCGTACCGTGCCGCAATACTAATATCGTGATATCTCCTAAACTATATGTCTAAATAACACACTGTAAACTGCAAAAATAATCTAAATTAAATGCTCGTGATGATGAACTTACTTATTTTGATAAGGATATATGTATTATTGGTTATATCACCAGTTAAACATCACCCAACGAATTAAATGTTTTTTTAATACAGAAAAGTAGTTTTTGTGACTTAAATAAAAAAGCTGGATATATGTCATCGCGGACTTTTTTGTAGAACTAATAAAGACCAATGTTTTTGCTATACATTGTTCTTACTTGTATCCAACGGTATAAGCGGCGCACGCACAAATGCAATCTTCAATTAGATTTTTTTTCTGACTTCTTGGACATAAATCGCTATAACTCAGCTAATATAGTTTTAATGTATTTCAATTATATATAAAAACCTGTCGGAGAAAATACTCTTTCTATTAGTGAAAATCGCATCAAAATCCGTTGCGTAGTTTTAAAGTTTTATGCATACGAAGGGACTACAGACAAAATGGGCGACTTTGTTTTATACTATGTAGTGAAGTAAATGATAAATAAATCATTGCATATTATTCTCAGTCTGGCAGGGCCGAAACCAAAGGATTATTGCGAATGCGTCAAAATTATTTGAACGTGTCTATAATTATGCAGGGAATACTCATAATTAAATAGGCTAATTAGATAGCACGAGCCTCTAACGGTGTTCTGATGACACCCGCCATTTTGTTAAGCGCTAAAAACATATACACATATCATATCTTTATTCTTCACGGAGGAGACTGAACCAAGAAACCAACGGACAGAACTATCGCTGTCCCGTTTTACGTCATAATAAAAAACGAAATAGCAATAGTTAAACAGATGAACGCGTGGACTTTCAAATAAATGCCTATGAGCTTAATCTAACCCATTAGACATAAATAAATGCTAAAGTGTGTTTCATTTTGTTGTGTGTATGTATTTGGCATAATGTTCTTTATTTAAAATCTGTCAAATATCTCATTTTGTTATGTGTATGTATTTGACATAATGTTCTTTACTCCAAATCTGTCCAATATCTCATTTTATTATGTGTATGTATTTGACATAATGTTCTTTACTCCAAATCTGTCAAATGTCAATATTATCCCGGACACAATAAATATGGCCGCCTGTTTGACGCCCGCCGCTAATCAAGCCAATTACAGCCGATGTTAGCTTTGTTTGACTGATTATAATTAAGTGAATTGCGACTGTTACGAATTCATTTTAACGATTGATAAATATTTACTGTTCACTTTGTTCATTATTGCATTAAGTGTAATTATTTAAATTTTAATATTATTTTTGAATAATTATTTACAGAGGATTACCTACCAAGCTTCCATGATTTATAACTTAATTATTACATATTAATTTTGTATTGGGTATTTAATGTTGACCTTTTTTTAAAAAAAATATATAATTTTCAGTAATAAGATATAAAGTTTTAACATATATATTCATTAACATCAAGGAAAATAAGAATAAAACTTCAAATAAAGAGAAATTCAGTACAAGGGCACTTCTAGAGATATTTGTGTATTGCTTGTGTACATAATTATTAAGATACTAGCTTTTGCCCGCGGCTTCGCCCGCGCAAATGTATTTTCGATTATAAGGATACGCCATATAATTTCACCCAT